>NW_006799999.1:560827-592982 GCF_000485575.1 Poecilia formosa
AAACTATTGAGTACACTGTAGCTTACTTTAGCATCGATAATAATTTTTATCATCAGAATGCTGCGTTCCAACTGACAGGGACACTTCGGCAAGCCCTTTTAAATTTCTTCAGAAATTTGCTAGTATTACTTGCTATTAATAGATGAGTCTTGTTTTTTTGTAACGAACTGTCACAAAGTGTAAATTAGATTTATACTTTTGTGTTGAATGTTTGTTTTATAATATATTTACCACCAATGACAAAATCCCCCCAAAACACTGCAAAATTCACCAACTGCACAATTCTTGTTTAGTAGTAAATAGTGTAAAATAAGTAGTATTTCAAAAGAGCAGAAGAAATCTTATGTTTGTTGAACAATAACAATATTTGTTGTTAGTCTGTTGCTAAGAGACGAGTGTTTTTATTTTTTATTTATTTATTTATTTTTGGTAACCAAGTGCCACGAAGGAAACGTCTGATTTTAACTTTTGCAAAATTTACCGTTGGTAAATTTCTTGTGTCTAAGCAGATAAGCAGTTTTTCAAAAGTGCTCATGTTTTGTAAAGAGTTATTAATTTGGTATTAAGAAATTAGTATTTCTTTCTGGTAGCGAACTGCCACGAAGTACAAAACAGATTTTTACTTTTTGTTGAATGTCTGTTTTATAATATGTCTACCACCAATGACAAAAAAAACAAAAACAAAAAAAAAAACATTTTCACTTTTTTGCAAAATTCACCAACTGTGCAATTCTTGTTTAGTAGTAAATAGTGTAAAATAAGTAGTACTTCAAAAGAGCAGAAGCAGAAGAAAAATTTACTGAACAATAACAATATTTGGTGTTAGTCTGTTGCTAAGAGAGGAGTGTTTTTTTTTTTTTTGGTAACCAAGTAGCACAAAGGAAACATCTGATTTTTACTTTTGCAAAATCTACCAACTGTAAATTTCTTGTGTCTAAGGACATAAGCAGTATTTCAAAAGTGTTCATGTTTTGTAAACAATTATTAATTTATTGTTAAGAGAAGAGTGTTTTTTGTGGTAACCAACTGCCACAAAATATAAATCAGATTTTTACTATTGTGTAAAAAAAGTACACAAAAGTAAAAAAATAAATAAAAAATAACTTTTCTGCAAAATTCACCAACTGCAAAATTCTTGTTAAGTAGTATACCATAAGTAGTATCTCAAAAGAAATTTTATGTTTTTTTGAACAATAACAATATTTGTTGTTGGTCTGTTGCTAAGAGATGAGCGCTTCTTCTGGTAACAAAGTGCCACGAAGAAAACGTCTGATTTTTACTTTTGCAAAAGTAAAAATCAGAAGGCAGTGCATTAACATTAGCACAAACATCAGCAGTGCACTGCCCACATTAGCAGTAGCCTTTTCCCTAAAATAAGCTATTCTTTTTATTGGAGGAAGTCAATGGAAGACAACATTCCAACAGATTTGCACATTTTGGCAGGCCCCGTTTAAATTTCTTTAAATTTTCCTCTGTTCTTCTGGGACACAATGCCATGTCAAAAATATACATTTTTTTTCAGACAATAGCTTGCAGAGTTCGAAATTAGCTTTTGAGTGCAAATAAAACATTTCTTCTTCAGATATATTTAGAATGGTTAATCCATGTATATACGACATGCAAAAAAGCATAAACTGTAAGGAAGAAAGGAAGAATTGTGGAAATGAGCAACAAGCAGGTGGTCAAATTGACAGTCAGACGGTGAGATAAATGGAGGGATAAATAGACAACAAGATCAATAGCGGTGAAGCTTGGTGCTTTATGTTGTTTTTGCCTTCTGAATTAAGGAATTAAGAGTAAAAGTCAAATATACATCAACTTGTGGGGATAAAGCTTTTTACCAAAACCACAACAATTAAGCAAAACAACATATACGCAACTTAGAAAAGATTTAAAATGCACTGTGTGGAGTCAATGAGTGAAATTACAGGGATGATGCCACATGATACATCTTAAAAATAGTTAGCGGTATATAAGTGGTAAATAAAAAAACAACAACAACAACATAGCAGATAAACTGAAGCATTACTCATAGGAAAATAAACTTATACAGCATTACACGGGGAGATGCTGCACAAACACACAACAGATAAGTAATGTGTTTCCAGCGTTGCCAGCAGAAGACAAAGTGGTAATAATGCTGCCGGAGCAAAGCAGGGCAGAGTAATGCTGCACATTTCTCCTCTCAGCTGCTACTTTAATAAGCAGGCAAAATGGCCACTGCTGAATAATTAATATGTGGCTCCATTAACATCATATTAGAATGCATTCTATCTCTAATTGATTTTTTTTCTCCTCCTGTCTGTTTATTTATTTATTTATTCCGGTTGAAAACTTTTACTCCATCAGCAGACCACTCCGAGTCCACAGCGCGCGGAGGGTGAAATATGGCTGCTGCTGTTTAAATGTCAGCTTTGTAATTACACATGGAGCCACGAGCCGGGGCAACCCTGCGGCCTGAGGCCCTCTGATTTATGGTCGGGCACTGATCACACATCACTGCACAGACACATGCAGACAAAATGAATCCGAACCCTTTCCACTCTCCACTTCCAGACAACAAACCCAACTCATTTAACACAAGGCCTCCTTATCTCAGCAGAGTTGGTTTCGCGTGTTGCAGCCGAGCAAAAATTAAGAGTGTGAATCTACAAAAAATAAATCAAAGTTTTTTTTTGTTGTTGTTGTTTTTTTTTTATTAGGTAGGTTTCTCTGAAATCGTCCTGTTAAGCACAAAATAAACAAAGAGCTAACAGTTGCTTAAGAGTGTGGAAAAAATGTGAGCTTTCAGATTGAGAACTTAAATTATTAAATCACTTCTTGAGAGAAAAACAGAATTAAAACTGGAGAATTGTGATTCAGGATTTAATATGTCAAATCCAAACCATTTTGTTCTTAATGTTTATTTTCTCAATAGTTTAATGTTTCTACAAATTACAGAAATAATCATGAAGATGCTCATATCTCAAACATATTTTAATCTAATTCAGTTTCATCAAGACTTTGTATTACACTCTGTTTCCATGTACAATGATTTTGATACCCATTTGGGTATCAAAATCATTGATACCCAATGATTTTGGGTATCAATGATTAATAGTAATTAAATGTCTCATTTAATTACTATTAAATGAGACAGATCATGATGTCTGATCAAAATTAACTAAGCAACATCCTGCCGATAGACATTTAACTGCATCACATTTCTTTAGAGTAAACTATAAAAGAAAAACTGAAAAAATGTGTTTGTCAAGGCGGTTAAAAAAGTTTCAGTCTGATACAAACTGATGCCTGATTGGTGGTTTCATGACAGACATCTCTGTTTTATATCAAATTCAAATTAAAACATATTTTACTGATCCCAGAGGGAAATTAAATGTTATTGTAGCTGATATTAATTCTGATTCTTCAAAGAGTTATTGTAGGTAGTGATGGCTGTTGGCAGGAAATATCTCTTGTAGCGGTCTGTATTACAGCCAATCAGAAGAAGCCTCTGACTGAAGACACTCCGTTTTTCCAAGAAGAGGATAGTATGTATAAAAAAAGTTCTGATATAAAATAACTAAAACTAATTAGGAGTGGAATGGAAAAAAAGGGAATAATTGTTACAAGAGGTGAGTAGCACATTTAGAGATAGATGAAAAAAAAAATGATAGGCTGTCTACGGTGTCTGGAGTCTCTGTGTTATTTTGTGAGTCTAAAATAAAGTTTAGGAAGTTAAAGGTTTGTACTGTTAGTGTCAGACTGAAACAAGACCCCGCAGTAATATTTACACATTTTAGGAAAATAGCCATTATGGTTATTATTAAGCCGTGACAGCAAAGAGAGAGCTTAAAAAAAGAAGCCCTCAGTCTGTGATGGGACGGTATGTTCTCACCCACAGGGCTTTACAGAACAGAGTAAAGAAATGTGATCAGATGTTTCTTTCTACCAGAAGTCAATATTCATCTCCATGGAGCGGCAATTTTTGGTAAACATGGTTATTTATTGATCATTGTTTCACTTAAAGCAAAGTTATGCAGCATCAGAAATTTAATTCAAAATAGTTTTGTCTAACAATAAAAACGAGCCATAAACTCTTTATCTTTCCATCTGTATCGGTCTGCAAACAAATAAAAGTGTTGCCATCACCGGGACCCAATGTCCCCTCCCTGTTTCTTTTTGTTCAGCGGTCTAACACACTCTAGTGGCATGTGAGACCCCCCCCCCCCCGAACCTCCATCGGTTCAATACACCCTCCCTCATGCACTCCACCCATCTGTCAGATTATAGGCAGAGATACCTGCTGGAAAAACCAATCTATATCTGGATGAATGGAGGAGGAGAGGCAAGGCCAGATCAATGTACAGATATTGATACAAGCAGCCATGCAAGGAGACTCCTCTCCTTCTGAACTCATTCTCCTTCTCTCTGAAAAGATTAAGAATCAAGATGAGCTGCTGAGTAAGGCGTGCGACTGTATGTGTGTGTGCGCGCTGATGACAAAAGAGACACCGTAGCATGCTGGCAGATACTGTAGATAGAGAGAGAACGGAGGCCGGGAGGGAGCGGAGATACATAGAGGAGACACGGATTACCACCACAGAGCTCAGTAATGGCGTGAAAGGAGCACGTCAATAATGAATACCTCCCATTACAGAACGATAGACTGCTGCTGCAGCCTGCGTGGCACAACACCTGCTGACTCCCTGATCTACCTGAAATTACACTGATGCTCTCACACTGAGCTTCTCCGAGCTTACAACACACACCACCGACTGCAGAGAGCGGAGAACACAACACTCCACCGCGCTACACTGCACGCACTAAATCCAAGGCGGGGAGATGCAAAACTGAATTCATTTTCCAGCACAGTAGATAAGTCGAGCATCAGGGTCTGAACTCGTCTGACGACTCCCCTGTCGGAGGGCGAAGGCTCCCCTCCCTTCAAAGAGACGGGGCTTGACATCCAGGTGTTTTATAGTATTTGTGGCTCTGATCATCCATCAAGCCGATCGATCACTCTCCCAGCAGCTTTTATTAATGATCTTGTCAGCCAGCCCGCTCTCTGGTGCAGCCGCTTGTCCAGAATGATAGATCATTAGCTAGTCTGCCTGCTATTTATTCTCTCATGACCTTGTCTCTCTCCATTGTTGAGTGGGCCGAGTTATGAGTGCTAGAACATGATTATTCGGTATTGATCTGTGATTTTTTTTCTCTTTTCTTTAAAAAGTTTTTAGCCTCTTTATTTTAACAAGAAAATGCTGGAGTAAAAGTTTGCATGCGACAAATAGCTAGTTTTGAAAAACTCACCTTGGGCAAAAATTGCCATTGATTTTGGAATTTTTAACAACTTATTTGAACTTTTAGACTACAAGCCTATTAGAAAACACAATTCTTTTTTTTTAGCAAAACATTGTGTTTTGTTAACAAAAAAAGAAAAGTGAAACGTTAGCAAGGTGTATCTACACTACAAGCTTGTACAAATTGATATTCTGGTTGGGTTTCAAGTTGGATGAGGACAACGTTCAACTTCATAAAGATCTTAAAGGTAAAGTCAGAGGAATAATTTTGTGTATTTTCTTTTTTTTATATATATATAGATTTTGAGTGCTAGCAAAAAAAAAAAAAAAATGCAAACAAATCAAAAATCCACCAGCTTTCATCCTTTGATGACTGAAAACGTCCAAATAAAAATTTTCCTGCCAGTTCATCAAAGAGCTGATGAAGATATTTCTGCTAATGCTACAGGGGAAGGTTTGCCCATCACAGCGACATTTTCAGGCCTCGAGCGATGCTGCTGGTAAGGCTGAAAACGTGTCGTGGAACATCTCAGTGACGCATAGCAATAAGAGGCGGGGAAGAAAAAAAAAAACAGTAAGACAGTCGTAGAATAAGAAAAAGAGTAAAATGCCAACGGAGAAAAGGCAGCGTGGAAAACAGAGAGCGACTCAGAAGAAGTTTCACAGGAGTGAAGCCCAAGGCTGAGCCAGTGAGGTGTAAGTAGCTTTAGAATAAACATGAGCTCCATATAAACAACAACCTGCCAGTACAAGCATCGGTTAAGCACCCACACAGGCCTAGTGGCACTCTGGATCCACTCATGTGTGTATGTAAACTTGGGTGTCCCTGGGGCTGATGAGCCTTCGCTGTCATCCTCCCATCACTCTGGCTCTCTGCCCACTTACATTCATAAAGCCTGTCATGTTGATCAACTAGCCGCAGGCACACGGGCTTTTGTGACTGTCAAAAGTGTGCATGTAAATGTTTGACTGTATAATTATAGCCCCATTTTCTGTTTGCTCCTGGAATGTAAAACAGCGCAGCGGCATGTGAGCGCTTTGCCACGAATCCAGAAGCTACTGTGTTTGTTTGCCTCGCTACTTGAGTCTGACCTGTTTATTATGCAGTCTAAAGAGAAGAAGGAGGGACTTTGTTCTCCTCCAGAATCATTCGTGATGGATGGCTTTCATGTTCAGAGAAGAGTGGCAGGCAGAGAGATGTCTGCGGAGTTACAGTGAGAGGATGTGTGTCAAAATAACATAAAATATACGTCCAAATCCTCAGAGAGCGCGCCGCTACACTGCTGACCTCGCTGCATTGTGAATCAGGCTCTACAAACAGTGGCAATATGAGCATGTTTTAAAAATGCTTTGTACATTGTACACTATAGGCCAAAGGTTTGGAAGCGACTTTAACTTCACAACATGGAAAATCTGTTTGGGAAACATTTACTGCGATACTCAGTAAATTTGAATAGAAGAAGCCAGGATTGAAAAGATTTACAAGATTACAAGATCTTCTGTGAGCTTTTGTTTTTAGAGTTCTCTACAGCTGATCGTCTCCCTCAACTGAGCACCAAATCCTCTTCATCCTTCATAACATCTATGAAGGCTCTCTGTAGTTTTTCTTCCTCAGAGGAAAACCGCAGACACAAAAAAATGCACAAAATCTCACCAAGTATTTTTGATCTAGTTTCTAAAAACTAACATACAAGTAACTTTTCAGCAAGATACAAGGACTTGTTTTAAGTCAATAATTCCTTAGTATGTATGAAAAATTACTAGTTCCACTGGCAAATTATTTAATTTATAAGACGGGAAAACGTCTTATAAGAGAATTAATCTGCCAGTGGAACTAGTACTTTTAAGATTTTATTTACTTAAAACAAGCAAGCTCCTATATTGTGCAGAAAAGTTTCCTATGAGGTAGCTTTATCTTATTTCAAGTGCTCTAAGATATTTGTACTAGACCAAAAATAGTTGGTGAGATTTTGTGTTTTTACAGTGTGTGAATGAAAAACTCACTCAGTTTGCAGCCTTTGATGGGACACGATCACTGTTCAGACCTTGGAGGCAGGGTTGCATGCGATGTGAAAACACAACCACAAAGACTCAAACTCTCTTTCCGAATCTTTGTAAACATTTTTGAAAAACCTTTTGCCACTCCATTGACACTCTCTCTCCGTCTCTCTGTCCTAAACAACCTCGCCCGCATCCCCACAGGCCCCACCCTCCAGGACCCTAGAGCCCAATAAGCAGCCATCTGTAGACAACCTCTTACACTACGCTCCAGCGAACAAAGGCAGAAGGTGGTTGAATGTGTGTTGAGGAGACAAAAAGGAGAGGTGAAGGCAGTTCAAGGGTACAAGAGCAGTACCCGTCGACTGTCTGAAGCCCCCGCTCCGCTCCTCCTTGATTTTGAAAAACCTCCTCAGCACAACCTTCAAACACGCACGAGATGTTTCTGCATACCCAGGCCTCCTTCCGGTGGCTCCGGTCGAGGACCTGAGCGTCTTGCAAGGTGGGGAACCCGAGGTGCATTGGAGCTGTCCTCTGACTGCTCATCCATCCTATCCTGCCAGCCCACAGATCGATAGCACTGCTCTCTTAATCAGGTCTCTGGTGGCTGTGGGCGGACGAGCATGTGTGTGTGCGTGTGTGTGTGTGTGCGGACAGGAGGCCGCATCAGCTGGGGGTTGCACTTCTATATCTTTCCATCTTCAGCTCTCTGCCCATTCATCATGACATGACTGTTTACCTCAGCCTGATTTCTTTTTCTACTTCGTCACCAACTTCACTTTGCATCACTTACTGAAAACTCCATGAGTCTTTTCCGTCCCTTTCTGTCCCTCCCCTCCTACCAACTTTCTCTCGTTATCGCTTCATTCTGGTTTAGAGTTCTTTCTCCACTCTCTCCAGTTTCTGTCATTTCCTCACACACACACACACACAAAGTCTACTCTGGCAGCGTGCCACGGCTCATTCAGAGGGAGTCTGGCAGCCGAGGTGATCCGTGCGCTGCAACAATCTGCTGTGACTTGTGATGAAGACAGAAGAGGCGAAGTATTGGATAAATTGAGAAGAGAAAGGATGAGAGGCGAGGAGAGCGAGCGGGGTGAGAGGGTTAGTCAGATGGAGTGCGGGGCATCCAGCTGTGGTGTTTTGCCTTGCTGCAGAAGTTGTTTTCGAGCTCTCATCACACCTGTGTAGCCAAATTTATACACACACACATACACACACACACACGCACACACACCTACACACACACATTGAGGAAACCAGTGTAACAGCATGCAGAGGAGGCAGACTTGTAAAAAAAAAAAAGGTTGGTAACTTTAGATACACTTCCAAAAATTTTTATTTACCACGTGTGTTTTATGTACAGATATTCAAGTGAATCAATCTATTTTCATTTTACAAAGACAAAGTATGTTTTTCTAATCAATAACAAAATTATCTGTTGTTAATTTATTTGTGTGTAGCACCGTATCATCTTGATAAAATCATGATGGCTTCAAGAGCAGCGAATCCTACAACAGTGCCGACTGCCGTCATTCATTTCTTCTCAACTTTTCTTCCTTTACATTAAATTTATCTTTTTTTTTTAAGAGCTATTGCAAGTAAAGCAAAAATATTTTTTCTACATAAAACTTCGATCCCAAAAGTTCATCCTATAAAGTTTCACACTGCCATGTGTTATGAATCCAACGCAAAATGTTCTGTGTAAACACTAAAGATTTATAGGGGTTCATGTTATTGAATGCAGCAATACCTCTATGATGGAAAGGTAGTGTGTTAAAAATTAACAATGTAGCTTCTGCTTAAATTAAACCACTTAGAAAGGTTTTCATATCTCATCAACTTTTTCTCATTTTGACACATTACAACTAGAATATTTTTGGATTTAGATCCCATCTTAATGGGATCTAAATCCAGTAGATTGACAGAGATTCATCATTGTGAAGTGGAGAGAGAAAATCTAAAAAAGTGACATTAGTGAACAACCATCATCATGAAGACCATGGAGCACAGCAGGAGAAAGCTGTGAAGTTGAAAGTTAGGTTAGAAAACATCTGGAGGTTGAAACATGTCACAGAGTAATGCTCGATCCGTTCTTTGAACATCGACATGGCTCTTCACCTAAAACGTCAGAGCAAATGGAGAATGGTGCTCACTCGCCATATTCCAATTAAATATGTTGGTGTTTCACAAAATGTGAAAAAGTTAAAGAATGAAAGTGTTTGCTTAGGTTTTTGCAATTTTACACCCTTTTCAGAACCAGTTTAGAGAACTGGCAAATGAAGAGGATTCAAATAGTATTTTGGAAAACCTCTTGTCACACAACACGCATATTTGGAAACAGATTTGAATACTTCTTCTTTCTTTCCGAATTGCAAACCAACTTTTAACACACTACCCTCATCATGGAGTGACTTTATTCTGCTTCATCAAAGCAACTGTACTAGTTGTGAGAAACAAGACCAGATGTATCTCCATGGCAAGTTCTGGGAGCTGTGATTGGTTTCCAGCGAATATCAACCATTGTTCTGTTTCCTTTCACTACATTAGCGTGAAACGTCTGTCTGATCTGGAAGGAATATCTTGGAAGAGATGCGCACTTGAAGAAACACCCACGCTTTCACAGACGTCAAAGCCGTCCAGTCACGGGGAAAAGTGTCGCAGGAGGTCCTTCTTGTTGACTTTCCCCATCTGATTCCTCGGCATTTCCTCCACCAACACCAGGCCTGTCGGGATGATGTAGGGCGCCATGTGCTCCCTGCAATAAACAAGACGCTTTACACACAGATGACTGTTTAGGGGGGAAAAAATGCACAAAAAAAAAATAACAAAAGAATAAACAGTTATAAGGAACACAAGGCTGACAAATATGCCAATGCAAACGGGTGAGGGCGCACACTAATGCAACATCAAAACAACAACACAAAAATAAAAACAATTGCCAAAACAAAGGCTTGCCCCATGGCAGAGTAGTTGAGATAAGGAAAGAAACGTCCTTCATGCGCTCTGCAGCTCTCTGCCTTAATATCCCCAATTCCCTTCCAGACACAGACAATTCCCTTCATACAAAGCAACATAATCAAAATGAGATGAAAAAAAAACACAAAAAAAAACAACTCGGCAAATAATAAAGAGAAAAACAGAAGGCTGCGATAATTAAAAGTGTTTTATTTTTCGGTTTTCACTGGTTGGCTGTTGCGTCGAGTCTTTAAGCCTGGAGCAGTTTTTATTATCTTCTAACCTAGTTTGTTTGTTTGCGTGTTATTGTGTGTGCTGCTGCTGTGCGAGTGAACATAATGAGTCATACGGCTGCCATCAAACACTCCTTTCAGCAGATGTCTCCGTCTGTCTGACTCAGGGAGGAGAGTCTGGGTAAATGTGCATGCATACGCGTCTCCGTAACATGGCTCGCTCATGTCACCAATTTCTTCCGGGCACCCTGCGTGAGTGTGTGAGTGTGTGCGTGTGTGTGTGTGTGTGCACGGCAGCACAGAGCACAGTGGGTGTGATTCAGATTCAGAGTGACAGCTGAAGCCAGGGCACTGAAGAGTGAGCATCCGTCTCCTTGTTTATGTCTCATTTTATCTGCCTCCGTTTCCTCCACACTCTCGACTCGGCAACGTGTTGGCACTGTGGCTCCGCTGGCAGGACACCCCCCCGGCTGTGAACGCTGCGCCATGCGTATGTTTGCAGTTCAGCCCCGAACGTGTCAACCTGGGTCACCGGCAGCGGTGCTAATCTACCAGACTGGAGCAGCGGGATCTAACATTCTAACATCGTGACTCTGTATGGAGCCGTCAAGCCTGGACAAACCTGAGGTCCTACAGGGAATGTCACCGACGGGATTCCTGTACGGAGAGGAAATTTATGGCATTTTTCTTAACGAAAATATGAGTGGTTAGAAAAATAATACATTTTTTTAAAGTTTTTTTTTTGTTGCTTTTTTTTGCTATAAGTCTATTGCTGCATACACTCACAAACCAGAATTGTCTTTATCAAAAAGGTCAGGTGACTAAATCGTTTACTGTTTGCTGTAATTACAAATATAAGAATGATTTCAATTTTGAAAACAAAGAAATCACAGACAATACCCCAACATTATTATATTGGTGCATTTGTGTGCAGAATTTTAAGGACAGGGATTAATTTGATACGTACTCTGTAACAGAAATGGAAACCAGACGAGGCAGGGAAGGTCAGCATTTTTCAGAGCAAAGACCAAAAGGTCCACCTGATCTTTGGAGGAGCTGTACAGCTCAGGTGTATGTCTAGGATTTAGTATATAACCTAACCCTGCTGTGACCTGTCTCCACTACTTTACTCCCCTCCTGTCTGCTGTCTTCTTGGTGTGGTTTGCTCTCTTATGTTCTCTAATAAACTTCTGAGTCCTTCATACAACAGCTGTACTTCTGTTAAGATATTAATTACGCACAAATGGACTCTACTAAATAGGTGACTTCTGAAGGCATTCCACTTTCAAAGATTTCATTTTGTAGCATCAGGGCGAAACAGGTTTATTACAAATGAAGAACTTTTGTTATTTTTTTTTATTCTTATTCGCAAAACATTTTGGCAAATATGTCAAATTTACCCCCTACTTCATGGCAGGGCATGCGATTTCTTCAAAGCGCTGCTGGTCCGCTGGTGCACATGTGAGACTAAACTATACACACTGATAACATTTAATAATTTAAAAAAAATGTAGCACACCAATTATTGTTGATCACTTGGGGCCAACAACTGGAAAACAGTTCAAACATTAAAAGGAACAATCCCAATGATATGCAAACATCATCAACAAAAAACATGTAACTCCATTATACCAGAATGAATAATTCTTACCATCATTTCTTTTCACTGTAACAATAATCTGATCATCCAGAAGTGAAGATGATGAAATTGATAGAAAAGATTAAAAAAAAAATCACAGCGTTTGTGTGGAAACTACAATCAGCTTCAGACAAAACAAACTCCACTGACATTCAGAAAAGGAGGAGGAAATGTTTGACATCCACAGCAATCCTCTGTTTGCTTATCTTCCTCTTTTTTTCTCTTCTTTCTCCTTATTAATCCGACTGCGGCTTCTTATTCTTGCACAAATTTTTCAATTAACGAGAGAACTTCGGGGTCAGTGAGAGGGAATCCGAGAGCTGGACTTCTCTGCATTAGCGGTTTCTGTTTGGCTTCCATGAATAACAGCGCAGTATCAAATAAAAACACACCTCTGTGATAGTGGGATGTGGTGGTCTGTTGCTGTTGCAGGCTTAGGATGATGGATTGGTCAGAAGTTATTTGGGTCACAGGCTCCTCTGGTGGTGCGAGTCTGAGTCAAACTGTGGCCACAGTGTGAAAGAGCGCAGGTGGTAAACTTTCTAGACTTTGAGCGCAAAAACAACTTCCACTTTACTTATTTTGTTCCTCCCCTCCAGATATATTAACCTATAATTAGTAAATATTGGAATATGGAGCATGAAAATGTGAATCATGGCTAGAGCATTTTTTTTTGCTTGCCATATATTAAAGTATATTATTGATAGTAAAACAAATACGCTAATGTAAAATGTACTGTCATACTTGTTTAATCCAGGTTTGAGCCTTAGAGCTTAATAACCAGAGACAAATTTGTTAGTTTGACTTTTTTAATCAGTTTTTTTCCCAAACATAGCTCACCATTTACATGTAAAAAAAAAAAAACCTTCCATTTCTTTGTTTCTTCATTTTATTTTTTACCAGTTTTTTGATAAAACAAGCCACACATGTTGTTTCTCAGTCAAGCACAAAAAAAAATCTCAATTTTTCAAATACAACTCTGTTGTAGCTGTTACTGACTACAATACTGCCGTAGTTGGTAGAGCTAGAACAATGTGACTATGGCCAAAGCTCTCTAAATCATTTTACTAAATTGAACTTGTGAAGATTTGTATAATGACATTATTTTAAACGGTTATGTTTTGACCTCATTGATAATTTTTGTGTTTAATCGGTATTACTCAGATTGAAAAAGATCTTCTGATGTTTGTGCATGAAAGCTTGTTTCATTTCCTGTGCCAAAAATATACTCTTTTTTTTTTTCATTTGACAAAAAAAAAAAGAGTATATAACCCCATTGCCTGAAAAGGTCATCATCTAAATGAATCATATATTTATTGTGACTCTGAAAGTCTGCATAGATGAAAAAAAATCTGGAAACTTGACATTACCTTGCCCAGGTCTTTAATTCTGGTAGAGTTAAACTCCGGCCTTTCTGCAGCTGCACCACGGCCGTGACCTTTTGACCCCACGTAGCATCTTTAGCGCCAATCACAGCCACATCTAAGTCACAAAAACAAACAGAAATATGTTAATGAAGTAATTGCTGAATTAATTAATTTGTTTACAAAATCTAAAAATAAGAAGTTTGACAAATTAAATATAAATTGCACTGGCCATCTAAGTTTATGAAATTACATTTTCTTAAAGAAAAAAAAATGCAGATCTTAATAATCAAATAATCAAAAAACATTTTGCTCGATAACTACTTTCATAAGTCCCATCAATATAACTTGTACTTTTAGGAACTGAGTAAAATCAGGTACCCAGCTGATATTAACCAGGTGATTAGTGAAGCTATCTGCTCAGGTAACGTGAGAAAGATAAACTGTTACTTTTAAACAGAGTTACTTTAATAAAGAGATAAATAGTAGGGAAACCTTTCAGCCAGCTGACCAACAGTGTGCATTGAGTAATTCAGAATTAATAAAAACAACAAAACAATTGCTTTCAACAAAAGTTTGCACAGTACTTACCAACGATGTCTGGATGAGCCAGTAGGTGTCGCTCCACTTCGAGGGCGCTGATCTTATAGCCACCACTCTTGATGATGTCGACGCTGCTGCGGCCCAAGATCCAGTAGACGCCATCTTTGTAGACTGCCGTGTCTCCTGAAACAGAAATGCAAAAAGACACGGCGTGGCACAATGAAAGTAACGGAAATGATTGCAGCCAATCATTTGCTCAGAGAAGTCGATCCCGTAGATCGATCTTCCCGTAGAAGATCGCGTCTTCTACGGGAAGAATCGGTCTTCCCGTAGAAAGACGGGAAGATCGATTTAAAGAGATGTAATTTTGCTGTATATATTTTTGGCACAGGAAAAAGATTCAAGTTCAAAATTAAATCTTTTTACTCAAACATAGATTTCCATGCCATAGTAACACTTATATTCTGGTTGTGCTTAAAACAGGTCAACAGTGTTTACACTTTTAGCAGCTTCTGGCTTCATTAAACACAAGGAATTATTTGACTCAGGGAGAAGTCTCAGTAAAAATATACTAAAAAAAAAAACAAAAAAAACGGAGCAGCACATGTGAATAACACAAATAACACAAAGAAAGCCAGAGATTTGTGTCTTTGGGTAAGGAAGTGTGTGGTTATGTGTGTGTGAGGCAGAGACAGTCAGAATGCAGCAAATGGATGAGTGTTTAAGATCCTCCAGACATCCTCCAGATGCACACACACATAGGTGTCTGGGGGCCAGGTGTAGCGGAGTAAAGTATGTGGGGATAAGGGACGCAGCTGGGTCTGGGGAAAACGAGAGGAGGAAGTGGGTCAGTATGGATGAGTGGAGAGCGAGAAAAGGAGAGAAAAATGGACAGAGGTGGTGATGGGGAAAAAAAAAGATGGAATGGGAAGATGTCCTTTTAGGTTATTACAGGTGTTACTTTCAGGACAGCTGGTACCAGGAGGATGGATGTGATCGAGACACGGTGGTGGAGATAAGCAGAGTGTCGGAGTTAAGAACCGGTCTGAAGAGTCGCCATCCACCCGAAGCTGCAGCTGAACGCCGGGCGGAGAACAAAGGAGTCCAAGTCCAAACACCGTTTCCTTCTGCTAAGCCTAAACCCATGTCGAAAGCTGAACAATGCATTGTCATGGCAACATCAACGCGTGCAATACCGCAATCGGAAAAATCTGCTTAGATGCAATACTTGCTGCAACGGACTAAATTTTAGATTTTTAGGTGACATATATATATATATATATTCATTTGAACAAACGTTTGCTTTTGTTTGCACCGACAGCTGATGCATTTTATTTTATTGCTCCCAAAACACTGAGATTTACTTGAGCTCAATGATAGTGGGACAGATTTGTCGATTTATAAAATGCATAGGTGTGGTTGGTGGTCTGTTAAAAAAGCTTGTTTTATACCCTGACCAAAAAAAATAAAAAAAATCTGATTTATTAAAACTTTGGTCTTTGCCTGAAATGGAGGAGTTCAAATGTCTTGTTTAGATGTGATGGAATAAAACCAGTTTGGTCTGTTGTGATCTGAATTTATTGGTCAATCAAAGTTCAAGAGTTATGGACCATGGACAAAAGAACAAGTGCAAAAAGATTTCCATCTGGAGTATCACAGCTTTGCTTAGATAAGAAACATCTTCATCATTCAGAGGGAGCTCAGTTTGGAGCCAAAGCTTCCTCACATCGAGGAAAATCAGAGAATGTGCTTTAGACAAGAAAAGGAAAGGTTTTTGAAAGTTTGCCAGACTTTGGAGGATACTCCTGGAAACACCTGGAACTACAACATACGCACATTTTATACAACTTGAGGTCCCTTTAAAAAGGCTGAAATGTGTTGCTGCTGTCCTGGTTTCCCTTCTGAACAGTCATCTCAGTGTCTCCAATAAGAAGATATTAAGATGGATGGATCCGTGAACACAACCCAAAATAGCTTTTTTTCCCCCCTCCAGAATTACTTGCCTTGCATTCTAAAGTAGTTTTCAGGATCAAATTGTGGGGAAGCAATCTTACAGAAAGTCTAATTGAGTCTTATAGCGATGTAATAAGCCAGATAAGGATGTGCTTGATGTTCCTTTTGTTTTTGCTATGAATTTCATAAAAAGCCTCAAAGCAGAATGATCTCTAGATTAACATCTTAATTTTCATTAGAAGCAAACAAGATGTGATATGGTAATTTTCTTTCTATAGCTGTGCTTTTTGAAAGGCTTAAATACCTTTGAAAAATGAAAGCAACCTATTTCTTCCATAATCAACTTACAATACAATACCATTTTTTCCCTCTAGCCTTATAGGAATCAAGTTTTTTTTTTTTTTTTTTCTTCAATGGAGTATACCAGTTCTTGGCAGTCTAACATTGACATATTGAGCCAATAAGGGAATGAAGCATGTAGGAATAATACAGCGTTTTATCTGCACTCTCTGTTTGGTGTCATTGCAGGTTTATCCTATTAGTATTTAGCTTACATGTCTCTATCCGTCTTGCTGTATAAAGCAGCGCGTTTTCAGTTTCTCACGCTCCGGCGTCTGACCCTCCCTCTCTCTCACGCGCAGACATTTATTTCCTTCTTTTAGTCTCATTCTTACCCTTCATTTTTACCTTTCTACATCTCAAACGTCTCTCACACCTCTGTCTTCCTATCTCCTCTTTCCCTCCGCGCCCCTCTCGCTGCTCCACCTCAACATCAATACAGGGCCCATCTGTTCCCATACATCATGCACTTCATTTCAGTTTATTAGCTGGGATAAATCATAAATATTTCATTATACATCACAGGCGGCTGTCGCTAGCACACCGACAATTTATCACCACTGCCCTCTCTGCCGGCTTGCCACGGCGGCTATAAGCTTTCCAGTCTATTAAACAAGATTGATACAGTGTGTAAATTTAGATATTGGGAATTTCTTCACAGACCACTGCCTCACACCGATAGGCTGGGGAAAGAGAGGGAGGATGGGAGAAGAAGGGAGGAGCCGGCTGGGTGTTAACGCCACAATCAGGGTAGTTACAGTCGCTCCCTTCCTTTGGATGAGGGGTAAAATAAAAAAGAAAAGCACAAGAATCATTTAATCCATTGTGCTGAGCTTATGTAGCTCTCATTTTATGCAAACAGATCTAGGAAAATGATCAGCACATATGTACAATGATAAACCGTTTTGTGTAAAAGAGAAAACATCAATAAGAAAGATATACATACGCTTGGTTTAAAGGAAAGAAAAAGGCATTTTTGATGTAATCCTGGACAAAATGGGTGAGCGAAAGACATGAAGACAACAGAACTGCAATGAGTTTGAAGTACTAATACAAGACTCTTTGACCTTGTCTCTTTGAGTGGAGGGAAGGAGCAAAAGATGTTTGGAGAAACATACAAGTGGGAAAAGCGATTGGAGAACGCAGACTGATAAAAGAAAAAGAAGAACGGGAAAGAGATTTTTGGGAACTGTGTTACAGGGACGTACACACACACACACACGACGTACTCACACACACACACACACACGCACACAATCACCACTTCAGGCTTCAGAGAGTCTGCCATTATGTGTTATGGCGTCTGAGGCAGATATGGCCGAATGGCTTTCTTAATTAAAACGATAAGAAGCCTAATTGCACTGGGCTTTCATCTCATTCTGAGGCATTAAAGAAAGCAAAGGCGCATAGTGTGGAGAAAATAAAGAAATAAAAACAGATCAAGAATTTAACTGAGGAGCACGGAAAAAATCTTTCCGACGTCTTTCAGAGAGCAGAGAAATTCAGCCCCCTCCGTGAGACACGTCTTCAGTTTGGGTTTGACCAAAACGGCAACAAATCTGCTGTCGAATTACTTCAAGTCATGATTTTTGTTTTGCGCAAGACAAGAGTAGCTCACATTTGTAAAAGGAAAAAAAAAAGCTCTATTAACAACTAGGGAGTTTTTGACAAAAACAAGTGACCTTCATACTGTTGAACTTTATGAAAAATCTAAATTGAGTGCACGCCTCACATTCTTGAAAAATAATCCAAACAAAAAAAAAAAAGACTGAATAAAAGTTAGTATAAAAAATTAGAAATGTGATTTGTTTTTCCAAGGACAGAGTATGAGACAGCTGTGAAGAAAATTTCTTAAATTTAAAAATATCATATTGCCGTAAAAAAAAACAAAAAAAAAAAACATTTTATAGTAAATTAAATCTGTCTTCAGAATTTGTAAGTCTGAACACTTTTCTTGTTGTTTTGGTCCAATCTTTCTGTGATTTAATATTGATTGAAAACAGCTTTTGTCTGATTATCTCTTGTGATTTATTTAATTTACAGATTTCTTCCTCACAATTTTACAACACTGATATAATCTCCATCTAATGTTTTAATATAACATGTTTGGTATATTACATTTATGAAATGCAATTCTTTCATTTTCCAATGAAAACTAATTCTAGTTATTTTAACAGCCCTCCATGTAAATTGGCAGCCTGGTAAAGGTGTGTAAAAAAGCGTAAAAAACCCCCTAATCTTTTATTCCAGTCGGCAAAAATCTTCCACTGAAAAAACTTCATAGGAACGTAACTTGTGTAAAAAGAAAATCCCACATTAAGATATAATGTGTATATATATATATATCTTAAAATTATATATTTTTTTACTAAATCACAAAAGCCACAAGAAGTGTGGTTAGTGTGATTTACAACTTAAAGGTGATCTGTGTGTTGACATTTAAAATCTTCTCTGAACATAAACAGTGAAAAATAAATCACGTGGAATTCTCTTTTTAATAATTAAACAATCCAGTGCACGAGATGTACTTGAATGCACCATGAAAATGCAACTGGGTATTCCCCACCATTCAGAGGGACTAGTCTCTAACAGTGTGTTGTTGAACCTCGTGTGCTGTGCAGCCTTTAGGACTCTTTGAACGCTGCAGTCAGCTGAATTTTGACTCAAGCTGATTTTTCTGCAGTGCCTGATGTTTACATTCAGCTTGATGTTTCAGGTGAGTAATTCAGGTCAACGCATCAGGAGCAACTGTATTTACATCTTTACTGTTGAAAAATATGTCTGCAGGGTTAAATATTTGGTTCAGTCAAACTCAATGTTCCCAAAGAGTAAAGTTTTAACAATTGCAGGGAATCATCTTTGTTTTGTTTAGGCGTCGCTTTTTAAAACTGCAAAACATTGCATTACACATTTATTTCCACCAATAAACATTCTGCATTTGTTCAGATTTAAAACAACGCTGTATTTGTTGGATGCACATGCTGACATGGTATAGACATGTACCCAGAGATGTTTTTGGTACGAACACGTGTATAATTACACCGCTAATCACAACAGTTGTTGCTGCCAGGAGAGAAAAGATGGGGCTCCACACCGGGTTTGCAGTTTTTGTTACTTCTAAAAACGAAAACAAAGATTTAACAAGACACTCAAAAGGAAAAAAAATTCAATACCTTCAAACCTTTCCAAACAACTTTTTTTTTTTTTTAAACCATCTGAACTGGAGTGGGAAATGGCATTTTGTGGATGCTTACACCCAACTCATTTAAAATGACACACAAACACAGAAACAGCCTAGACAACTTGAGTTTCTTTGTCAAAAAGAGTCTGGAAGTAAAGGGCAGAGGGTGACATCTGACAAAGGCCAACACAACAAAAACATTTCAGCCTGCTGGCGTTATTCTGCTGCAGGTGTCCGCACAGGACAGACGCAACTAAAAATTCACAAAACACTTGCGGAGCTGTCAGGACACCGGCCACCGAAGAGCTTCAGATCAGCTTTTTTTTTTTTTAATAAACACACAGAAACAAGTGTTTGTTAGTCAGACTGTTCTGCTTGCAGCCTCTATTTATCTAGTACATTGTTTGTGTGATGGGATTAAAACATGTCGATGGTCACATTCCATCTCATTTCTCACTGAAAAAAGATTTAAAAGACTAAACAGATAAATTAGTGAAATACATCAATGTTTTATGTTCTTCACTTTTTCTACATTTAGTCTGTCAGAGCTTTGGTCCAACTCGTATTAAAATTCTAATCACATATGACAATGTGGAGCATCTTTTTTGATAGTAATGCAAAGTTATGAAAGACAGAAATCCAAGATAAAAAAAAAAATCACATTTACGCAACTATTCAGGCAGTAATCTCTCCTAAAGCTGCATTATAGTACACAGTAGCTAATTTGATGTACTGAATGCATGGCTTTAAAGCATCAACACAAGATTACAACATTATTAGCTGCAAGCTTGTGACCTGCAAGAGAAAATAAAGCATCTTTTTGCACGGACAGACAAGTTGAGTCTTAGTCCTGCAGCATTTAGAGATATAAGTGAGCAAGCAAAAGCTGGGCCCTCGCTTTGGGAACAGTGCACTTATCTGAGCAAAGATGTTAGAGGTCTAAATGTGAGCCATGCTTCTTCTCAGATCATAAACACTTTGCATATATGAATATTAATGTTCCACATTAAAGCCTGATGCCGAGATGGAGAAGTTAATGAGGATAAATAACAGACAGCCAGGCAGTGAAATCTCAGCACTGACATTATTCATCATCCTTAACTTTTGTCACAGCTCCTTTTTTAGTAATTAATATCATACAAGAAGGCACTTTGCACTCGGATGAGTGATCTAATTTGTTTAATATAATGAAATTAAAGGAGCTCGAATTGCTTTATGTTAATGTTTCTGATTAGACCCATTGCCGGGGTTGCCTTCCCAGCAGCAGATAACAGACTTAACTTGAGGATTGATGCGCGTCTCAGATCTGCATGTTCATCAAGGAAACTATTTAACTGCAGTTTGCATGCAGCGACTCTGGACTCAATCACACAAACCCGATCTCAGTCGGGAGACGGAGAAAGAAGGAGAGTGTTGTGATGCCGGAGCTCTGAGATGACAAATCTGTAAGCTTTCTTTTTTTAATAAAGACACTTTTCAGTCTCTTCGTTGAGGCCTGATGAATAAAGTCGCAACAATAGTCACTGAAGTTCAGAGGCTGACGTGGGGTGATGTTTAACTAGATTTACCATCGAGTGGTTTTAATAAAACATGGATCACCATGTGTTGACGTCTTTGCAGTAAAAGTTATAGGGAGAGCTGGTGTGAACAATGCTGCCGGTGATGTTGGTGGGGGGTGCTGGATGTTGAATAAACCCCCACTGGGAGCTCAAACATTAGAGGATGCAGTGCGACTCAAGGTGAAATGTGACATCTTTGGGAAGAATGACGGCAAGGAAAAGGGGAGAGCGAAATAAGAAAATGAGTCCAAGAGCTCAAAAGGAAATTGTGGATTTAAAAAAAGAGGTAAGGTCGTAGCTAGTTTGCCAGTATTTTAGACATTTCAAACAAAAAAATTATCAATTATTACTGTCATCGACTTCAGCCATATTGCCAGACTTAGGCACAGACCTCTGTCTTTTTGCAAAGAGTGAACCTTGAAAACCAGTGATATATTACACTTTTCAAAACTCCGACGTCCCTAAAATATGAACCTCCGCATCAACATTCAGCATGCACATAACATTAGTCGGGTAGATAAACCTAAATATATTCTAATTCCAGCTCTTACAGGATCCAGATGGCTCAGATTAATAGGTTCTGTTGGAATAAGCAATTAGGAGTGTGAAACTGAGGTAAAGTGACAAAGATTAACCCTCTTGTTAACATTTCTGCCCTTGAGCCTGAGTCTCTCTTAGTTAATTAAATGAGACCTCAGATAAGGCCTGGCTAATAGTCAAGCCCCCAAAGCTCAACTTCTTCCTCGCTCCCTTCCTCAAACAGTCCTCTTAATTTATCACTGAAACACAAAACTTTCTACCGGCTCCAGCTAGAGCCAAACTTAAAGCATCTCTTTAATTTTTTTTGCTTTGCCGCCCGGTCGCTTCTGCTGTTGCCAACCACATAACGAAAGCTTTCCCCATTTCTAATCGACTGATTTTAAGCTGTGGTCAGTGGACAGAATCTAGAGTGGAGCACAAAAGGAGAGTTAAAAAAAAAATGAGGAGATCGATCGATAGACTCAAAGATGTTTGTGAAGATGAGTGGAAGGAGAGCAGCCAGGTGACAGCTTCCCTATAGAGCTGCCAATCATGCACGCAGCACCTGCTGACTCTAAAGAAGACGCCTCTGACCGGCTGAGAACGTATTGATCTGAAGTCCCACGCTCTGGCCGCGCTGTTCTTCTGCCGTCTTGTTTACCCCGGCTTTTTATTCACCTTGTCAGCCCTACGCTCTTGTCAGACTTTATCTTTTACTTTGTGCCAGCCACACAGCGCCGACATCCTCGTCAATGAAAGAGTTCAAGCCGTCTTTGCTCTTCTGGCTCAGAGAAACTCAGTTTTAAGTTGCAGTCCCGGTGAGTGTAACGGAGCTGGACATTTAGAGTTAATTTAAACGTATTTTTAAAGAAACGGTTTAACGCCAACCAGCTTTCGCAAAACTGATTATCACATTTCAAATCATAGCAATGTTTAATGTTTCCCATGCATATGTGGGATATACTATAATTGTTGTTTTAAATGCCATTAGTTTGTTAATTATATTGTTTTGTGTTCACAGTGATACTTGAAGCGTAGCAGTGCATCAATACATCAAACTCTCATGACCAAAAATTACTGGACTTAAAAAAGAGAAAAAAAAAACTTTCATGCCTGTATAAGTATGCAGTTTGGATTCTGTTTTTTGTGTTTCTTACGTATAGAATAAAGATTTCGTAAACCTGAAAAACATTGTTTTAAACAATCAGAGATCAATGTAGACTCAGGCTAGAGCTCTCCAAGCACTACTAAGTTTCCAAGCAGGAGCCTACATGGCTCTTATGTTGAAAACATAACTGTTTTATCTTCATTGGCAAAATAAATTTTAGTTTACAATCAATTTGGATCCAACAAATTAGATGCTAACTTTATGGCTAACCTGCAACAATATTGTCTTCATTACTCAGGCACAATAAATTATGTTCTACGTGGTAACCAAAATCCTGTCACAAAAAAATATGTGAAAGTCGCTTCGTAGTTTCATTCTTCATGGTGATGATACCTGGACAGGACTTTGTGAAATAGCCTTCAAATAGACAACAAATGTTACATTTCACCATAAGAAGTCATTACCACCCTAATTTTAAGTCAAAACCATACAAATCAGCACCCATCCATTCACAGATCACCAAGGAGGATGTTGAAAAAGTCAGAGACATCCTCTCTAACTTTACATATGTGAGGGTAATAAAAGATCAAGTGAATTCTCAAGTTCAAGCTCCAGTCTGCAAGTGTCAAGTTTGAAAGGAGGTGTAAGAAAGAGGTGTAAGGGTAAAAGGTATGAGGTAGTGAGGGGTGACAAGAAGCAAAGAAAGACAGTTCATATTGTCTGAAATGCTTCCCTCTCCAAATACTCACACAAAGAAGGTATAACCCCGATAAACTTCTCAAGTGGGAAAATATAACTGAACAAACTACTGACTCAGAAAAAAAATCCCTAGAGTTCAATGGATATGAATACTTTTGCAAGGCACCATTTCTTTCCAACCATTTTATTTAATTTTTTTAACAGTAATATGAATTCAAAGCTAAACAAAATTACAATATATATATATTTTTTACAATATATATTTTGTACACATTTCTCTGTGTAACAGATGTGTTGATATTTTCCCATCAATAAAACAACCACTACAGCTGTAGATTATTAAACGTGACTCTTCATAAAGTGATCTTTGTTTTACTTCACACAGCTGCGAAGCCAAAAACTGTTTTGCCCCCCCGAGACACGCCGGCGTCTTCGCATCTGAATCCTCGCGTTGCTTTTGGATGGTAATCATAAAACAGATCTCAAGCTCGGTTACTCGCTTTTAAACTTTGAAATTAAGTGAAAGGATGTGAGGCTTGTGAGTGCTTTAACTCACAAATCAGAGCATAAGAGGCAAAAAAAAGCATTCTCCTTGAACCTTGAATGCTTAAGCATTCCTCCTACTTCATAAAGCCATGTGTGTGTGTGTGTGTGTGTGTGTGTGTGTGTGTGTGTGCGTATGATGAGGCTGTAGGAGCTGGGTGGCTAAGGAAGATGTCAGATAGCTTCCTACAGAGCGGTCCACACAGTGTCTGTGGTGGTGTGGCTTGAGGGACCGGTCTGTGGGGAGCTGATTGCAGTGGCTCTCATTATGTGGCCGCTGGCTGTAATGGAGTGTGACAGCAACGTGCTGTGCTCTGGATCTCTGTCCTTCCAGCCTGCAAAGCCAATTAAATACACTTTGCCCTTCTCTCCCGACTGCCTGGCCCTGCTCTGCTCTCAATCACTCCATCCTTTCGCGCTGCCTTCCCACCGCCACCCCAGTCTCCGTCCCGTCTGACTCCGCCTCCTCCGTCTTCGTGCGAGGCTCTTTCGAAAATGCCCGGCAGCCACATCTCCGAGCTCAAAAATGACTCCGTCTGTAAGAATTCCACTTGCACCTGCCCTTCTCGACCCCCTGCACCCCACAAATCCTTCCTGTGCCAGGTTAAAGCATGTCTCTAAGTGGCTTTGCAGTGAAACACGGCTCCTTTTCGGGGCCGAAGACAGAAGTGGTGGCCTGCAGGGAGGAAAAGCCTCGGATGACAGCTTCTCTCTATGCTACCACACACATAATAGAAGGGAGGGGGGAAAAAAGTCGAGGCAGAGAGCTCTACTTGGTTCCTGAAGACCCAGAGCAGTCACAGCCACTTAGGAGGAAAAATGCCCTGTAGCGCCAAAAACACACATACTCCATTTATCACTCCCTCATAGTGCCCTAAAATGTGAGCACACACACCATTCACACAAGCCTAATGTGTGTGTTTACCACCTGAACTGCTCTCCTGGTTTTTACGTGTCTCAAATGAAAGTCCAGCCTGCGACATGAGTTAAAAGCTCCTCCGTCTCTCCTCCTGCAGTGAATTGCTCCGACTGCACAGATCATGTTAGCTGCAATTGTTAGAAGTATGTAATCCCCTTTTTTTTCCCCAGAGTGTGTGTGTGAATGAGCATAATGATAAGGAAGTATGGCATAGGAAGGGGGAAGACGGTTTGGTACCTGTTTTGAACCAGCCGTCATCAGTAAAAGCCTCTCTGGTCTCCTGAGGCCGGTTCCAGTACTCCTTAAAAACAGACGGACCTCGCACCAGCAGCTCGCCCTCTTTCCCCTCAAGGCCCGGACGTATCTGTGACATATTCAAAACAGAGAAAAGAGGAGAAAAATAAATGTTTGAATGGACCAGAGAGTGTCTTAAACAAGTTTAATAATCTGTCTGAGGCTGTCATATAATCCAACCTCCTTTTCAAGCTAGAGAGTAGTGTTTCTCTTTAGCAGTGCAAGTGTTTTTTAGAATAACTTGCAGTCCAAAAGCCAAGTTACCAGCAAGCTTTCTGGTGTTGCTTTGAACAGTGGCAGCTGAAAACAGATCATTAGATGAGCAGACATCACCTTGGATTTAAATAACTCCACCACAGAAAGGAGAAAGAATAACAGATGAGCTGGTTAAATTCTGGTTGTACAGAAAGTGAAGGTGTCTGTGCTTCTGTCATGTCAAAATAAGGGTGTTTGCTTTGATACATGGAAATAATGTTGTAATATCTTGTAATATTTTAGAGGGATTCAAAAGTGCAACTTCTACCAAAGAGCTGCTAGAATATTTATTTATTTAGAATAAAAAACGAGAAGCTGTCAAATGATTTAATTGATTGATGCAACCTTAAAAAAAGAAAAAAAAGTTGCCTTTATTACTTTTTTTCTGAATATCTTTGAAATGTTGAAGGACCTTCTAACAAGCTTTCAGTTGATTTTTTTTTTTTTTACAGTTTAATGATTAAAACGCATTTACATACTCTTTAGTTTTATTACTACTTTGTAAGTTGGTTTTAAGGTTGTCCGTGCTTTGCTTAGTGATTTTTCATGTGCAACACAAAAGCATTAAAGTCAAATTCGAGTTAGACACATAGAGTATCACTACATTAATTTTTTTTTCTAAAATGAGGAAAAGCATAAAAAAAAAAATCCTGCCTCCATGTAAACCATACCTTATTTTTATTTGCCATAAATGTTTTAAAGTTAGAGTGATGTGCTATTCCTCCTGTCTAGTATATGTGGTGCCGCTACACATAATCTGTACATATACAGATTCCTGAAAAGCCTTTAATGTCGCGTTAGAATACTTTTCTTTTAAAACCTGTCTGTGGATGGATTGCTTCATTATAACGACTGATATTGATTTACCCGAGTCTCTTTGTGATTCCCTTCAGCAATCATGGTGTTGGTTGTGTTATTCATGACAATTCGAACCTCTACATCTGGAAGAGGCAGCCCAACAGCTCCTGTCAACGTTGAAACAAAAAGCATGCAAAAACAAAAAGAATATGATTTTTTTTTTCTTTAAAAAAAAAACACAAAAGGGAGAATAAATGACAAAGTGTTCACTGACAACCTTCAGTTAAGCATTTCTCAAGTAGCAGGCAGTCTGCTCCTCCAAGATGACATTAACCTCCATCCTCTGGGCATAACTGGTCACTAAAAGGTTTGCTGAGCTTGTAAAACTGGAAGCAATTCGTCTCAGTCAACACAAGCCAGCTCACTTTGACAGTAATGGGAATTTCTTGCCCATGCCTGATGCAGCTTTTTTTTTCCCTCTTTAACAACATCAAGAAAAGCTAAAATAATAGAACAGTTGGGACATTTGTCTTGGGTTGCACTTATTTTCTTCTGAAAAAAGCATCTGGCTGCACAGCGCAATTTATTCCTTCAGTCTTAACTACTGCTGAGTGCCTGACAGGCTCTTTCACCGAAGAACAACTGCAAAAACGACTCCGATTAGACAAGCAAACAAACACAATAGCCTGCTGTAAAAACTGTGTACAAATGCGTGAAATATTATCTGTTCCCAGATTCACTGACATCGCCTGCATTTTCCAACCTTGTGTGTTTGCAAATGTGACCTTTAAAGTTAAGTAATTATATCAGCGAGTGAACCAGAAAGGTCTTGGCGCTGTTCTCCGTCCGTTTGTTAAGATGAGTGTGTTCGAGCTCATCGCCTTGGGCCGCGACACGATTCCAGAGACAACGGCTCTCCAAATGAAGAGCAGCTCAGGTCCTGATTACAGAATGAGTTTCTCACTTCATATTGATCTAATCAATTCAGGTCCTGAATGAGGGACTGGAGTTGAATGGATCAATACGAGAACCCACTGAGCACAAAAGTAACCAGACCACTTCCAATGGATTACCAGGGTCATTAACGAGTCCGAGTCATGAGGTCAGGCGAACCGAATCTGACAAAGTCTTAGTCCAAACAGCGTTTAAAGCTCGGGAAAAATGGATGTTAAGTTAATTAAGTCCTAAAATGTAAGTTGGTTTAATAATTATTATACATGATGGAGGTCAGACTGTCAACAAATGATATAAACCCAATATTTTTCAGGATGAAGCTTAATCCTTTATATCAGAAACTTACAAATTCAAGCATATTATTTTCATTCTTGTTGAGTCTGTTGTTACATGTGGATGTTTGCTTATCGATCTATATGAAGTTTCACAAAAACACAAACCGCAGTCTCTGTTTTTCACCTGCTGCAATGTCTAAAACTAAGAAAATAGGAGGTCAGATGGTCTGACAGAATAAAGTAGAGATCGACACAGTTGCATCACCGTTTCAGCAACTGGAGAGATGTGTAACAAAACAAGCTGTTTTGCGCAATAGTTTCACTGTCTCCTAACAAATGTTTCTACACTTTTGCAGCTGAAATTGTTCATCAGTGGCAAATGCTGTCCAAAAGTCAAATTACGCTTTTAGAGAATCCTAAATAAAACATTGAAATTAAAAAGATCAAACTGCAAGGATGCCTTCCCATGAAAGGGACCCAAGTACCCTTTCGCTGCAAAGAAGGGGTATTTAAAAAAAAATAAATAAAAGCAAAATAAATGTATAACCTCCCCACTCTCCACAACTGGATCTGTTATCAACTGAACAGCTTTACTTTTTACTTGAATGTCTCTTTTAGTCCTGTCCTGCCCTTTTTTTTTTAACTTTAACAAGATTGAGTTTATTTTAGATATTAGGCAAAATATAAATAAAACCACTGAAAAAAAGAAACTTTTTTGAAAATAAAAATCTTGCCACTGATTTATGTCTGGCAGAGAGTTTGGTCTTAGCTTTTTACTCCACTGCTATTCTACAAACACTAGCAGATAAAGAGACATTGAAGAGACATCATGGTCTCTTAGACGACAATGAAACAAATATTGAAAACCAATGCACGCTCACTACATAACCATCAAACATAACTAGGTTGATCTACAATCTAGTTATGTTTAAAGCAAAGATTAATGGGAAGTTTGACGAGAGATTTTTTATAACTTATTCCAGAGTTAGTTGTGCTGAAGAAAAATGTTCATCCTACTCATAAATACTGCTACGTAGAACCACATTTCTTCATCTGCTTCTTGTTGTCTTTATATTAGCTGTCATGTTCTTCAGCCACCATCCATTACCAAGCTAATGAACATGAGTTTGATGTGAAATTGTGTTGTGGAGATTAGAGGACCAAAAAAAAAGGGACAGAAAACCAAAATTAGAGCAAAAAAATGTAAAAAAAATAAAATAAAATAATAAGAAGAAAGGGGCAGCAGAGTTAGATAATACAGAAGTACAGAAGATGGATCGAACGAGTATGAAATAATCCTGCATGTTTACATCTCGACAAGGGAAACATGACCTAGAAAGCAGAACTATTGTTAACAGGCTTTAAAACGGCACAAATGTGCAGGAAATTTAGGCCAGTCTGATGATTTAAATACGTGGAAATTAATTTATAAATTTCTGTAAATAAAGTGCATTTTTGTTATGTTTCACATGGTTGGTTGTGTGCATAAAAAAAAGAAAGTAAAGCAGGTGTTAGGATGAGGGAGAGGACGGCTTCGGCTCACTCCTCTTGGAAGAGTGGTTCCTGTGGTCGCTATTGATCTGTTTTAACCTACTTAAAGATGAAACGGGAACACACCGACTGAAACAGGCACAAGCTCATTCCTGCACGCACACACACACGCACACACACACACACACACACACACAACCGAGGCGGCGAAACATCAATACAACCGCAGACTTCTTAAAGACATCCCTAATAATCACCTGAGAGGAATCAAACAGCCTGCTCAGTTTTTGCCAAACAACCAATAAACAAATAAACAAAACAAAACCACAACAAGGGAGCAGACAGAGGATTACCCAATCCACTTGCAAGCTAATTAGCTTTACCTGTACAATAGTTGTTGACTGGGGATGGAGACGGCGGGGAAGGAGAAGAAGAGAGGATGACAGGTGAAGGCAGGGGAAGAAAGCAAACAACACGAGTCTGACCTCATTTTTAGACCTAGCTTTTGTTTGTGAGAGTGAGGGAGGCGAAGTTGGGATTGAGGGGTTTTTACCTGACATGACAACAGAGAAAACTGCTCGTGATAAACAAAACACACAAAGCAGAAATGCTCGAGGAAGGATTCTTAAAAATTTAACGACATCGAACGGAGTGGCATGAGACGAACCCGCTTCTGCACGCAAACGCAACGTACAACTGGTAGTCTGTGAGGCGATGTCTTATTAGGGAGCACCGATCGCATTTTCTCCTTAGGATTAATGTTGTTATGGCTAAAGAATTGATTCCTGAATAGCTGAAATACAGACGGTTTCAGAGAGTGCAGCAGCCGAATGACAACAGTGGTGGGTACATAACAAATCATCACTCATTCAACACTCTTACCTCTACAGAAGCAATTGAAGTTATACATTTACATAGCACTTCTACTGTGATCACACTTTCCTCTGAGGTTGCTAAGAGGCTGAACATTTACTGGAATTTTGGAAATGTTCAACATTTAAAACTTTTCTTGGACATAATGTGAACATATGGGAATTAAGTAGGACAAATGTAAACATTTTGGTTTGTCACAGGCAGACATGAATGAAAAAAATCCTACTTATTTGGAAGTAAAACTTAATGAGGTTTAAATAATTTCATTTAATGATCAATCATTTCCATGAACATGAATGTTGAGTTAAAGATTCCTCAACAAGCGAGCCCACCCATTCAAAGGTTAAACTATCTCACATTATGGTAAAACTCCTTCTAAACTTTTCTCTCTTTTTTTTTTTTGACTAATTCTTGACTTTTATTTCTAGAACCCTTTAAATTTTCTGAAGACAATTTGTTCAACAGTAAAGAAGAAGACATAAACAATCCTCTACACTTTAAATTTTTTATGAATGAATTTCCAAAACTACAAATGCAAGTATTCGAGGAACTTTGCACGTCTAAAAAAAAAATTTAATTAAAAGAGCAATTTGGACGCAACCGAGCCTCCGTACCTGCGATCCGCGGGCCCTTCAGAGGGTTGGACAGTGCCATGCCGATCTCGGTCATGCCGTAGCGTTCCAGCAGCATGTGTCCTGTGATCTCCTCCCAGCGCTGCAGGGTGGGCAGAGGCAGAGCAGCTGAGCCTGAAACCATCAATCTGATAGAGGGGAAAAAAACAGAAACCTCCAAATAAAGCTATCAATTTCTCAGGGGGAAAGACATATAAATTACAGCAGGACAAGGAATAAAATATTGTCAGCAGAAAGGCAATAAAATAAAACGAAATCAGTAGAAACAACACAACCACTAAAAAAAATAATAATAACCAAACAGTATGGATGCACTATGGATTTAATAAAAAGAGTCGTAGTACAGAAGCTAATAGCGTGTGCTACACATGCAGCATAAGGGTAACAGTATACAAATAATTGTTTCCCCTTCATTCCCAGTGTCTGTCGATGTGCCTGCAGCAGCTGTTTTGATGAAGGCTCATTGAAACAGTTTAAGGAACTTTACAACCCTTAAATTAATTGGAAGCACCAATTAATGACAAAATGTCATCCTTACTGTGCAGTAAATCAACCAAAACTAAATCAGCTCAAGTATCTAAGAAGTTAAAAAAGATGACAAACTTTGACTCAATCCTGGGCGTACCACTGTAATATCTGGACAACAAGCCGCTACTTTTCCCACATGCTTTGAATACTGCGATACGGCTAATCTAAAACGTTTTACCAACAGGTTTGGAAAGACTGGACTGCTGTGTGATGAAGAGGACAGCACAAGCTAACGGGCGAAGTTGCCCCGAGATGAAAGTGACATTGAGAGCGACAACAAAAGAGAGCCTAAAGAAGTGTGTGAGAGTCTGTTGAGTTCTGATACTGAAGAAGACGACTTTAGTGGTTTTATTAGTCTGATAGGCTACCGTATTATTTTAATAGTCTTTAATAGTCTACAGATTATTCTCTTAAACAACAAACTTCACAATATTGCATATTTCTGTTTACATCACACGGAGTTGGAGAGACATGATTGTCTCCCAAAAAAGATTAGCAAAATACACTAAGATAATTTTTCTACGATGGATGTTGAACCATATTCATTTATAATAGATTTAAAGAAAAAACTGACTGTAACCCAGTACCATTCACAAATACTAAGCCAAAAACAGTGGAAGAGTGTAAAAATAAATGTTGAATAAAACAGAAATGTTTTGGAAATATATTGAATCTTAAATTCAAGTAAAAATAGGACAAACTTATTTTTGGTGTTTTCCTAAAATACATTTTTACAAATGTGAAAAAAAACAAAAAAACAAAAAAAACACAGACTGCAAACGGAATATAATACAGAGAGATACAGATCACAAAAAACTTTAATTACACTTTTGCAAGTTAACTGGATATAAAATGGGGGAAACAAATATTTCAACAACAAACCAGTAGCAGCATTATTTATTCCTTCGCTATGCTATGCAGACACCCAGTCTGCACCAGTGAAGATTCAGTCATCTCTGCCTGCTGAATGCTTGGAGTGGCTGACATGCCAAGGGCAGTCCAACCTTTTTCTGATTAACTACAAAATAACTAATTGACCACTTGAGGGCACTCAGACACTGTGGATGGGACATTGACCTTTCAGTCACTGATAGGCTTACGATCAATTAGCCAAAAAAAATTTAAAAACTTGGTGAGACCACAGGAAAACAAACAATTTTGTCTTCATGGACAAGCACAATATTTAGTTTGTAGCTAATTCTGACACAGATAAATTAT
>NW_006799999.1:593034-608226 GCF_000485575.1 Poecilia formosa
TATATATATATATATATATATATAAAATCATTAACCAACGTAAAAAGTTAAGAAATTGTGGGAAAGCAACTTTATATTTTCTACAGCCTTCCAACTTCTTTTGGATAATAATCAGTTTTAGACGATCCCAAGATAAGTACCTGATTCTCTCCTTGCAAACCGCTTTGACAAAATCCTTGACATGAGGCTGTGTGAAGTGCTGATCATAGTACTGGATGAGCTTTGAGTAAATAGTTGGCACGGCCATGAACACATTAACCACTGGAGCCTTGAAGCTCAGGAGCATCTCCCACACCTGGGGACACGCAGAGAGAGAACGAGTCAGGCCGAGATAAGGGGAATGCATCGCTGAAAAGGGAGAAAAGGAAAATGATAAGGAAAGGTTAAGAGAGACGCGGCGACTGCAACAAAGGGGCAATGAAAACTAAATTATAACATCCAGATTTATTCCATTAGTGCTACAGAAAAAAAATGACATTTTTTCTTTTCCCTTTCATTTGATGTAAATGGCAGAGTAAAGTCCACGGCAGCCTCATATTAAACCTGTCAACACAATGTCAGAAAAAGACAAAAAAGTCAAGCTTTGTAAAGGTCAGGAGGAGGGAAAACGCCAGCTGCTGAAGGGCAGAGCAGCAACAACGACCAAAACAAAGACCTGCTGCACCGCCACTTTCGACAAATGGGTGAAGTTAAGAACGTCTGCATTTTAACATAAAAAGAAAATCTGTCATAATGCGCACTAAAAAACAATAATTTAGACGTTAAAGAATAGACACCTCAAATATAACCACTTCAGAGAGGCTTTTTATGAGGTATTTGTTGGCTGAAAAGCAGCTTTGTGAATTTTGTCATACCACTAATTGAATTCATAACGATGTTAAAATAATTTACCAATAAATCAACATAGAGTTTAATTATTCCAATCCCTACTTTATCTAATCAGGGTAGTTTTATCATCATATTTAAGCATCAGAGAACACAATTGTACCAGAAACAAGTATTGATATCTTTTTTCCTTTTTTTTTTTACACTCATAAATATCACAATTTCTTTTCCATGTGAGCCTTGATGGCTGAACGGCGACATGATTGAAACTTGGGTGTAAAAAAATGCTGAACCACATACTTAACTGCGAAGCATCACTTTAACATTTCAAACGCACCCCACTAAAGGTTTGGCTATCAATTCATCGTCGTCACTCATGGCAGTCATTTTATAGCTGTCCACAAAAAAAATCCCTTCACAACTGTGATGGAGGACTTGCACATTTTGAAATGCCTTGTGACAAAAATATCACTTTTTCCAAGCACACCCTGAACGTCTGTGAGGATCCGTCAGCGCAGGAGATGGAAGGACAAGATGAAGAACGGCTCCTCTGAAGTTTCTCTCCTTCTGTAGGGAGAAAAATGCTCCTCCTTCACTGCCCTCTCATTTCACTTTACTTATCTTCACTTCTCCTGTGTTCATTCTGCTTTAATTTCCCAAGTGCTTCATCTTCATTCCCCACTCCCTTCCCTGACCCCACACCCTTCCCTCATATTTTTTTTTTCTCTCTCGCTATCTAACATTCAGTTACCTTCTCTCTACATTTTGTAATTTCTTGCTCCGCTGCCCCTGCAGTCTCTCCCATATACATACCTGGGTATGTACTCACACGGAGAAAAATGCAGACCCTCCTATCATCACTTCCACTTTCAGTGACACCAGATACTCTGTAATGGGCTTCCACTTTTTCCTTCAAATAAAACTCATCATTGACTCACCTAGTCTATTATCCATGAAACCTCACCTGAGTTTTTTTTTTTTCCCCTCTAATAAACAACTATAACAAACACATGAAGAATAAGATATTGAGTTGACAACATCATCAGAAGCTGATCTAAAAGCTGGAGAGCACCAAGACTAAACCTGTTCTCATACAGAGAGAAGAATTATTAACTGAGCGTGCTCTGACCACTCTGGGTGGTGTCTGTCAAGTGCACTGAAGCGCTTCCACCAAGTTCACTCCAGAGGGGAGGGGAAAGTAATTTATGTCTATCAAGGAGCTGGTCTCCACCTAGGGGACGAGATCTACTGAGAACCCAAAGCTGCAGCCCGCATCCTAAACAACTTTGCCTTGTTGGAAGCTCAGCTTTGAGCCCGACTCAACTCAGTATCAGCTCACCAAAACTTGACCCGTTCTAGGACAAGCTGACACAGTTTGGAATAATGTTTTATACTTGCTACTTTAGATTTAACAAACATTTTACAATCAGTTAAGCACTTTAGAAATGATCAGTCTTTCAAATTTTCTCGACTGGTCTGAAGACGCAACGTTGCAAGAAGTATTAGTGGAACTTTCGAAATCGGCTTTATGGTATCTCTTTTAATAAAGACCGTCACTGTCTGGCAGGGCAGCAATCAGGATTGTTGTCCGAGTGTCCAGGAGAGCTGCAGCTAATTTACCTTCACAAGTGGAGCATTATGGCTTTTGCTGTAGAGTGACACCCTAAAAGCCTCGCATGCAGCCGACAAAATTCACCTCGCGACGGGCGGGGGTCACGGCGCCCCCTGGCGTTGGACACCCCAAAGGCTCCAAGCCCAGACACCATCCCACATCAGCAACGATGCCGACAAGAGCAAAACCAAACACCTCTCATCATCGCCAAGTGGAGGATTAAAGGAGCAGAAACTTTCTTCTACATTTGTCACATTTGAAATCTAAGTTTAGCCTTTTTTTTGGACAAAGAAAATCTGAAGTAAAAGCTTTTTTACATGATTATTATTGACCCGAGTCTGACAGGAAGAATATTTACGTAATCTCTCCCCACCCTCTTGTACAAAGAAACTCAAAATATAATTTTTTTTTAATCCATAAAAAAAAACACTATTTTTTGGTGTTAGTAAAAATTCCACAATCTATTTATATTCTCTGGGAATTAAGGAACCTGCTTGACATTTGCTTCTCCTAAAATCAATGTTTGATCTGAAACCCAGAACAGTTGAATGTAGAAAATTTCAAATTGTCCAAACTTGAATAGGTCAGACCTTGAATAAAAATTGGAAAGCGGCGTTGGCCAGTAAAGGCTTAATGTCTACATCTAGAGAAACTTCTATATTTGGACTCAAACATTTGGTTGTTTTTTTTTTATGGGTTTTGTGATCAACCAAATCCATGAACATCAACAACACTGAAACCGTCAGTCATAGTTAGTAAGACTGGAAAAGATGAATATCTGAACTAAAACATTAAAACTCGACAGACTCAGCGCAATTTATCAATTGTAGTTAAATTTTCTTGCAACAAAAAACCTTATATTGTATTTAAAGATGACCGTAAAAATGACTTTTAATTGGATATTTAAAAATGTACTCTCCACATGGCATAAAATGTCAAATATTTTGCTGGTTTGCACAGAATGAATGTTGCTCTCTTTAACCTTAATGCACACTGAAACTGCACTGGGCGCTGTGATCAGACCTCCAGTCCAGCTCTGAGGGACGGTACACAGAATATAGATTCAGACATATAAACTGGAGTTGAACTACAGAAGGAGTATCTCAGGGTTTCCAGGCTGAGTGCTCATCAATCATTCATCAAGGCTACTTTGTAAAAAAGTCGTTGCTTTTAGGAATGCAATGCACCGACTCCTTATCTCTGCGTCTTCTGGAATTTCTTACATCTCAGCACCTGCTGTGAATATTATAAAAGGTGCTGTTATCCTCAGTCTGTTCTGTGACAGTACATTTGTTTTATTTAATCACAAAATAACACACAGTGGGATTTTTTTTTTTCAAATATAATTATTATTTCTAAGTTAAAATAGACTAAATTTAATAGATCACTCTGCTGCTCAGGTTAGCCTTCAAAGAGCTCACGGCACACAGAAGACTATTGTTCTCATTATCAAAGTACTGGAGCTTCAGGATGGAATAAAAGTCTTTTTTTTTCTGTGAAGAAAAACAAAACTAGGCATGCAGGTCTAGTTTTGGTCGGGAGAAATAACTGATATCTGCAGCAGTGTTTCCATGTTCTTTTTTTGGCTATTCAATAAAGAATTACGCTTGTATTTATCAGAAAAGGTGCAAGTAACCTATTTTAAACCAACTCCTACCCACACACACACATACCTCACCCCTCTTTCAGGGCCAAATAAGCACTATCATCCTTCAATGTCATCTCATCGATTGATCTGCTGCTTAAGCCCCTGCCGTGAGTCGGCATTGGTCACATACAAAGCCACACAGGGCAATTCATCACTGAGCACCGACCGCTTAGCTTGACAGTCAGGAGGAGAGCAGGAGGAGAGGGAAAACGAGGAGATGCTTATAAAGGGGAAGAGGGAGAAGAGATGAAACAAGGACAAGTGGGGGTGGGGGGGATATGAAAACAGGGAGGGTGAAAAATGAAGAGTGAAAAACAAAGAGTGACAGAAAAAGACCCGATATGAAAACAGTCGAGAATGCTTAAAATGCATAACAGCGCACAGAGGTAAAGTGTGACTTAAAGAGCGCAACAGAGAGGATCAGACCTTCTGAGGCTGGAATTCAGGAAGCATGACGCAGGTGGCTCCCACCCACAGGGGGCAGAGCAGCTTGTTAACGATGCCGTGAACGTGGTGGAGTGGCAAGGTGTGGAGGATGACGTCGTCTTTAGACCACGCCCACTCAGAAACCAAACACTGGACCTGCGGCGGCAGAAACGAAGGGACAGAGAGGAAATCAGCATCTCAAAGCCACAGACATTTAAGAACCCATGTAAGGTGATTTATGAAAGAAAACAACGCACAAATGCTTTAATATCAACTAGAAGAGATTAATAGCTTTCATGCATTACTCTTGTTAGTCTTTAAAAAATCCTGAGAGACCAGTGAGCGTTCAGCATTCATGTGGATGAACAGAATAAATTTCATTTACAATGGAGAGAGAAGGCTGAGAAGTACTTTCAAGGTACAGCAGAATTCTTTAGATAGTCTTTAGTTTATTTGAGTGTCTTGTAAATTTGTCTGGTGGTTTTGATCTCTAATCTTTCTAAACTTCTTCTGTAAATTCACCCAAATTTAACCTGCTGCATGGAGCAACACCAAGTCAAAACCCCGATCTCCAGGAATGCTCTTGTTGGAGATTAAATTATTATTTAATCTTTGAAACAGTTATTTATCGCAGCGTTATGTGCAAATAGAGCAAAGACAATAATTAGTGAAGTCAAAATGACTAAAAATGTAATATTTATCTTTTATGTCTTGGAAAGCAAATGACTACGCCACTTTATCCCGGCATGAAGTCACAACAGTGTAACAGCAATAAGGACAAAATTATAACCAAGTATTTTCAAAGTAGTGGTCGTAATTTAATCTGTCTTTAACTCGTCTTTCCAGACTGATGGGAACAAAGGTTATTTATTTGTCTTGAACTGAACACGGTCGATCACAATACCATTTCAAATGCAAATCAGCAGATTACAACTGCAGGATATAAAAGCTAATGTGTTCAAGGCTGGGTAAATATTTAATCACTTAATTTAATTTGTTCCTTCAGCACCGCAAGCTTTGGAAAATGACAAAGTATTCTTGTCCAGGTGAAGGAAAGAGAGAAAGCAACAGATCTCATGATCAGTCGCTGTGCACCTCTGATATTGGCAGTGTAAGCAGTGCATTTGAACTGGGAAACTGAGCTGGTGAAATATCTTCATCTCCTTGTTGCAAGCATAACATTGGTTGTTTTCCACAAGATCTAACTGGAAAACACTGGATATTTAAAGAAACACACTTGTTATATTTCTGGATTTTGAGCAACAGCACAGACCATCGAGATCAAAGTGAAGTATTACACACACTAAAAGGATTGATTTTCAACAGTTCCTGGCAACACTGACGACGCTTTGTGCAGCGCCTCATGATGAAGTAACATCATGCACCAGGACATTGTCTCAGTGCCTCTTAGTGACTCAAGTAACGTAATTGCAGCTTTTTCAGCCGTCAGGACTGTAGATACAAAAGCCAGGAACACTAAACTTAATATTTGTTAATTTGAATTAATTTACCAACAGCACCTTCCAAGAATCCTGACAACCTGATGGCCTTCACTTCCAGGAAATCAATCACTCGCTAATTTTTCTGGGACAGTCAGAGACAACTGAGGCTCTGTCTCTATTCAGGGTGATTTCATTAAGCAGGCGGCTGGATAAATGGGCCTGATTGGACAAAAAATATTCAGACCATTTCTCTGTGGACTCTGAATGGTATAAACACAGAATTCTAATGAGAGTTTCTGAATGTTTTTTTATTAAAGAAGATGGGAGAGGTACACAGTTTTACTCTGAATGGAGCAACTTATGCAACTTATAAAGTAAGGAGATCTGAAGGGACATGGGACTTCTCTCAGTGTCCCCACCACTGACTTTGCTGCTTACATAACAATGTTTAGAGAGAAATCTAAACAATGAAAAGGATTAATTTACATTATAACACCTATTACATAATCCATACTGAAATTACAGTGGATGTAGCATGAGAACCCTGCGACAATCCCCCAGACAAATCAGTAAAACTATTTCAAACCACTGTTTTCAAAGTTGCATGCGTTTCTATTTAGTGTTAGTCCTTAACACCATCCATCTGTATTTAGTAATGTTATTTTATACTGATATATGTTTTATTGATGATCTGAAACATTTAAAATTGGTAAAGAGAAAAAGAAAAACACCTGTGTTTTGACCGCACTGATCTAGATCTTACCATCTGCCACTCTAGACAGTGATCTGCAATTCCAGTCCTCCAGTTCAACTGTTCTGCAACTTTAGGATGTATTCCTGCTCCAATATTCCTAAATCAAATGGATGGTTCATGGTCAAGATCTGCTGACATGCCAGGAGGTAACTCAGGATTTTGATTCAGGTGTGGGAGCCAAGATGGATCCAAAAGTTGCAAGACAGGCGGCACTTAAACACTGGATTTGCTGATTCTTGTAGTAAGAAAACAAAAATCGTATTTTCTTTTTCATTTAAATTTGTTCATTCTTTTATGACTCTATGTTCAATACAATCAACCTCACTCTCAAAACAGATCTGCGATAAATGCAAGTCAATTAAAAAATTAAAAATAAATAAATAAAAGGTTCATAGGTGACGAGCTACCATTGCTTGGATGCTGCTGTGTGTATGCAGAACCCCTTTGGGGCGGCCCGTGGTGCCACTGGTGTAGACGATCATAGCCGGTCGATCTGCCCAGTCCGTGTTGGCGTTCTCCTCTTCTCTTGAAGGTGTACCAATGTCATCTAAGGCGTCCAGGTCCGATGTAGGAGGGAGCGTTAGACATGGAAGCCCCAGCTTCTGTGCCAGCGGTTCAAGGGTCTCTGCATAAGGATGTGCTGCCACCAGCAGTGAACTCTGGGAATCAGTGATGATGTACTCCAGTTCTGAAAGAGGGTGCTTTCGGTAAAGCGGCACCACCGTGCCGCCACTCATCCAGCCCGCCCACTGTGCCACCACGTAGGAAGCATCATTTGGACACAGAAAGGATATTCGTCTTCCGTCAAGACACCCAAAGCCAGAATTTAATGCTGCGCTGATTCTACTGGCAAGACCTAAGCTGCTGCAGTACAGCTGCTTGTAGCTGTGACTCCCACTGCTGTCTGCGACTGCAAGCGTTTCCCCAAACCCGGGAGCTCTAGTGAAGACAGGCCTCACATTTGTCCTTGAGGATGATGCAGTAGTCCGTCTGTAAGTGCTTTTGTGAACTGGAAATCCCAGTGACCACCATCTTGGATCTAAAGGGTGAGTGTTTTTGGAGTAACTTGCTTTCCAGTGAAGAAAGGTCCACCGTAAAGGAGGTTTGGTGAAGGTAAACAGTTCTGACAGCATGTTTAAATTTGACCCCCTCAAAACCTACTGGAGTTTGCATGTCAAGATGGCTCCATCCACAGCTTTGACCGTCTAATTCTAATCTCATACATCAACCTGGAAAATGAGAAGAAAAAAATATTTCTGTTTAGTTTTAGCAGAATTAAAACATGACTATTTATTCTGTGTTATTACAAGGCTGATTTCTTCAGAGTATTTTATTGTAAAGACAAAAGAGGTACAAAATAAAAACTTGCACATTTATAAATGAATTCAGTGTCACTGTAGATGCAGTGAGGAGCAAATTAACAAAATAAAGCAAGTTTAACGCACAAGGACATTAGTTATTTCTCCTAGTGTGTTGTTGTGCGGTACTAATAGAATGAATGCGATTTCTTTTGCCTTTTTTAAAGTTTTCTATTAATTTTTTGTTTGCTGCAAACCAATTTCCCCTTGGGTTGTGAATAAAAAGTTGAAGAGCTGAAGATCACTCTTACAGCCGTGGAAGCAAAAACAGAATTTATCAGGATTTCTCGATCGGTTTTATTATCATCCAGTCGCTTCTTAACGTGACAGTGAGAAAACAGCACAGAAGCAGCTCCTTTAACCTGTCATTACCACAGCAGTACACAGTGCAGTTGACCCTAGCACGTTTTATCTGATCGAAATACGAACGTAAACAATTATGGAGGACAGAAAAATGTCATTCCGACAGAAAACAAAATCTGAAGATTGCGAAATGATTTCGGAACCCACCTTTGATCACATCTCCTGAGACAAATCGTTTATTATTCAATATTCCACTCTCAACTTACCCCATAGCAAAGTGAAGGACGGTGCAGCGCCAATATGTTGCCGGTAAGAAACAAGCGAACACGGAACCATTCATTTCCAGTGAAAGTAGTAAAAACATTCAGGTATTTAGTGAAAACTAGATAGATAGATAGATAGATAGATAGATAGATAGATAGATAGATAGATAGATAGATAGATAGATAGATAGATAGATAGATAGATAGATAGATGGAAAAACTGACAGAAGATATAGATAGACTATAGACAACATTAGAAAAGAACATACACAGAATACGCATTAAATTAATCAAGAAATATACCTTGAAAATGAGAACTTCAAGATTTTATTTTAAACATTTTAATTTGAAGTTCAGCCTTGCACTGTGTGTTTTTCTCAGCAGAGAAATAAACTTTAAACCACTGTTTCAATATGTGACCTGCAGTAATCCGGGTTTTACCTGACATCCTCAAAAATGAAAGATTGATATCAGTCTAAAAGCTCAAGTCATCGGAGCTTGGATAACAAGTCACGTATTATGCCTTGCAACTTGATGCTGTATTTTCTTTACTAGTTCCTGTTCCTTTCCATAGGAGTGCCTAATTACCAAGTATCACATTCCTTTTATCATTTTCGCATTTTGTCATGTTACAACTGACTTCAATGTGGTTTCTTTGGTATGTTAGGTGATAAAACAAGACATAATGGAAAGTGGAAGATAAAGGCTTCATTCAAAAATGTTTTACCAATAAAAATCAGAAAGCTGTTTGTTTGGATGTGTTTGTGCACCAAACCCTTTTCTTTGATACCCCCAAATAAGATACTAGGGTTAGGGTTAACTGCCTTCAGAAGTAAAATGCAGCTGGTCTGTAAAGGGTTTGCTGGAAAACAGAAGTAAACAAACATGATTATGTGGGTCAAGAAACACATCTGAGAGTCTAGGAAAAAGTTGTTTAAAATTGGCTAACAAATGAAACAATGCCCCAATTTACCCAAATTTATATTTCAATTAAACGTTCAAAAATAGAAAGATAACTCAAGAAGCCTTGAAAAACAAAACTTTTTTGCCTCCAAACTGCCAAACATTTTAGTTTTCTGTGTGTGGCAGAAAACTAAACTGTCTTCTCACTAAACACATCAACCATATGTTTAAGAAAATGACTAAAGAGCACACTTGCATTTTTTGCCGCACTTCAATAATATCGCCATAATGCAAATATACTTCACACTTTTCAGATATCTGTAGAAAATTAAAAAAAAAAAATCATCATCATTTTCCTTTCTGTTTTATAATAAAATTCTACTTCCTGTTGGTCTAGCACTTGAAACTGAATTAAAATATAAAGGTGTGTCTGGTTCTTATATGACAAAATGTGACAAAGTTATAGAGATATGAGTGCTTTTTCAAAGCATTGTATACTGGACTCTTGTGCTAATACCTTCACTCATCATACAGAAAACCTCTTTTTGGTTGGATATTTGCACTTTGAAATCTGCTGTACAAGCATAAAGACTATTCAAGAAAACACACACAGACATTTTGGCTGTGGATCAGCAGAGCAGACATCAGCAACTGAGAGGTTGTGAGTTTGATTCCAGTTCCCCTTCATTCTACTTCACACTCACATGTCTTTGAGAAAAAAAAAAAACACACTGACTCTACTGCTTCTGCATTTACTGTATGCACATACAATTGAATGAAACTTGTAAATCCACCCACATCCAATCACTGAGAATGCAAATGAGACCAAAACTTGCAATCTTGGTGTGTATCTAGAGACATACAAGGGAAACAAATCTCCTTAAACAGATCACAGTAATAGAACAAGCTATACAGAGAATAAGAGAGTAACATCAACGTAACTTTGATTCTGCTGAAATGTGCCGCCACTGTTTAATGCTTTTTTCATAGCTACAAAAGAGCCATCAGTTTGTGACTTGTAGAGTTTTGCCTCTCTGAAAGCAAATTTAGATTAGAAGTCTAGTCTTCTAATTATTCCATTGTACTTGGTGCAATCCTCTTTAGTGCTTCTTGCAGACCCACACGCTTTATATCCTTAATAATTACAGATTTGTTAAAATCACTGGAGCTTTCTGTTATTTTGTGGATGCTGGCAAAACCCCACACCCTGCAGCTTCACTGGTGCGCCACAGAACCAAGGATGCGAGTGAAGGGAGGCGGTGCAGCATCGATGCAGCCACCACACACACGGTGCTGCCTTTGGCCTCAGATCACATGCCAGTTCTTTCACTTAGCGTGCCAACTAGCTTGGCTGGCTCCGTCATCGCAGTGCAAGTGGGCACATTCAGCCGCCAGCTGGCAGTCGCGGACCTTCAGTAAGAGAATGGTACGGGCATGGCACACGTTCAAAAAGTTTTCTCTTCCCTCCCCAAACCCCCTACTCTGCAGAAGAGGATGGCATGTTCCTAACGAAATTCGAGGCTTTGTTTGAGAGAACCCCCCTCCACTCACAGGAATAGTATCGTCAAAGACCACTCCACTCCCATTTTTAGGGAAAAGCTGCAATTTCTATCCCTGCCTGCACCACTGTTGTTTCAGGAAATATTTTATTAGTGGGACATTTTTGCAGTCCTTGGCCTCCTTTTTCGATGCAAATGGCACGATTTGTCAGGATTCTGCCTAAAAGTAACCAAATCTCCGAGGAAAGACAAAAGCAAAGGCGACTCGAGTTTTTGGATTCGTTTCCTGGACGTTGGCCATATCTTTGTCGTATACTACAAGGGGACTGGAATCTGAGCCAAACAGAGATTTATTTACAATTATTGGAAATATGCAAGGAGGGAAGAAGAGTAGAGGGTGAAAATCGAGCACCACATATACGTCTCCAATGGAAAGGGAAGGTATGGGTTGCATAAGGACTAGAGGTGGTAATCAGGGGCCGACCCTGCTGCCGCAGCGACCCGGCGCCAGCGTATTTTTCAGAAAACAATACCTTAAACAGTCTCGCCGCTGATGGGCAGAACGACCGCAAGCTGGCGCCAACTCTCATCTTGGAATAGGATTGCATCTGAGAACCAAAGAAAAAAAAAAAAAAACGTAGACCCCCCACAGATCTTCGAGAGAGGCTGAGAGGGTAACACAAACCGTAGGGAGTACCCAAGCATGTGTCAGGTTGGCATCAGTGTGAGAATGTCTTGGCAAGCTCTCGGCTCTCTCCCCTCCCACCTCGGCTCACACACAAACACACTGTTGCCCTGCTTGGAACACATGGTACATCAGCAGCGGCATCTGGCCACGCTGACTCCTGGCAGCTGCGCTTCGTCTTCGCCAGTTGGGCGTCTTGGCACTGCCACTTCATCAACTACCTGTGGCTCCTCCTGGGTAAAAAGGCGAGCAATGAATTATTCCGAGGCTGCAGCTGCAAACTTGACTTTCATCCAAGAGTTTCACTGTAAACATATGAGCGCTTCAGTGAACACATGCCACCCACATACTGATGCGCAGTTGACAACATGGCTTGTGTTTTGCACAATATGATGTGATGCCCTCATGTTACGGTTTGGGTGTTTTGTGACGCAAAAGATTTTCTCTTTGATGACCCTGCAGTTATAAAGTGAGCTGCAAAGAAAAAAAAAATCTTTGAGGATTTGGAAGCTTATCATTTACAAAACTGATTTGAGTCCCTGAAGCAGTTCAAAACTGATCAAATATCCCAACGTACAGAATGGAACTTTATTTGGAGCTTATAACTTTCAGACCAACCAAGAGGTCGACTCAAGGGACAAAGACCATTACTGAAATTAACAAATGTATGGAAAACCTGTAAACCTTGAAATATCATCCTTGCAGCTTTTCTGAACTTTTCCTCTGTACATTTTTGACCAGTGCTTTCAAAGACAGCCGGAAGATACCAACACCTCTCGGTCTCTCTGGACAGAGAGGTCCAGAGAGACCGAGAGAAAAATCACTCTCTGATTTTTCTTGCACAGCCACCTTCAGATGGAAGGGTTCAAAGATCAATGTTCAATTCTGAAATCAATCCTGTTCAGTTTATCTGGAAGCAAAAAATTCTGGTTGCAGCTATTGGTAGATTAGTGTATGTTTTTGTTCATACAAGAAGCAAAATAAGAGATTTTTTTTTTAAATGATCATTTTAAATTGCTTTCAGTGTCTTGAGAACTGCATGATGCAATCTGATCTCACAAATTACTGTATTTCCTGCCTCATTTTCTGAGAAAATCAGGTTGTTTTAGCTATACCAACTTTCTGACATCATCTGCCACTCACATTCACACCTAGATTTTTTTTTTCTATGGGTGTTAGTCACATGATGGTTACCCAGGGGGGAGTTCCCCCTCCCCCCATCTGTGTCAGTCTGACCCATTTTAGCCTTCAGCCATGTCCAACTGTTCTATGCCCCAAACATATGTGGGGTGGCAGGGGGATAAGCGAACCGTCGCCATACGGGACCTGCAGACACACACTGCTGATACAAGACTGGACCCCAGCTTTCTGTGTGTGACCTTTGCAAAGCACCTCTTGAACTGAGTGTATTTTTAAGTGTTGCACATGTGATTATCTGCACAAGTGAAATGAATCTTCTTTGTTGACTTCTTGAGTTTCTTTAATTTTCTGCTTTTGTCTTTTGTTTTAAAATTTAAGGTCGACCTTTCCTTTGTGTCTCTCAGCCAATACCTGCCCCAGGCTTTTGATTTGTTCGTCAGACTGGCTTTGCTTTCTTTTCCTAAATTATAACTTGTGCCAGTGAGGGCAGGATTGGCCTGTCAGAGGATAAACTGGGGTATTTTCAAAATGGTCCATGTTGGCAGATGAGATGGTTTCGTTGCACAGAGCCTAGACCCACTGGGGACGCAGGGGTGTGAGGCACATATGGGCAAACAGTCTGCTGATGAGCTGCTTACATGAGCCTCTCATCATGGCCTCAGAGAGTTGTCTCCACCAGAGGATTTGGAAGAGCTGCGTGTTGGAGGAAGATTTTTAGATGTAAATGTTCTTCCTTCTTTAAAAAACCCCCCACAAAAGAACAAAAAACAAAAAAAAAGGCTCAGATCAAATGTTTAGAAGCAAAACTATAAAAATGAAACCTGTTTGATAATATGATCATATTTTATTTAAATATTATATGCTATATAAATATTATATAGTAAAAATGAGATAAATTTATTTATTTAACTTAAATAAATCACCTCTAACTTCTTGACCTATTGACTGTGACAAGATACAGAATGCTCCAGCATTTTTTTGATGTCTTTCCACTAATGCCTTATTGATTCTCTTCTTTCCTCTTTCACTTCTATATGTAAGGAAACTATTCGGCTTGGTGGGCCCTGATGCAGGCCTTCCGTCTTCAGTCATGTCAAAAACTCTAATATGTTTTCGCCATAAAATCCCCCCAATAATTAGACCTCATTCAAAAATGCATATCAGTCATATAATTGCACGGTAAGGTTTACGTTTTAACTGCAATAGTAACTCACAGTGATGCAAAATGCATAAGTTTACTGCAAACTTCAAAGCAGTGGCAAAAAAATTCAGCAAAAACTGTGTAAAAATATTAGTGTTTCCCAAAAGCTATGAGTGCACTGCTGTTTCAGGCTCTAACCAATTGACAAGGCTTTTCTGTCTCAGAGCAAAAAACAAAAACAAATTTTTCATGCATCCTTTCTGTGCAATTTTTTAAAAAACTTTATTCAGTCCTGGCCAGCCATCTGTCTTGGTCCATCTTCTACAAACAGTCATCCACGTACACGCACACACACACACCCTCACTCACCCTTGGCCAACACACACGGGTTGACAAACACACACACACACCCAGTGTGAAGCTGCCAGGCTGCTTGGATGGTGTGCTGTTCACTGGGAGACAGTGCCATATGCTGTCTAGCATCCCAGGGAGGGCAGAGCCTGCTGCTCTGCTGTTGTCCTGACTCTCAGGGAAACCCAGTGCACTGCAGCACCTCATTTACTGCTAGTCAGCACACTTATCTTACTGTGTTTACACACCCATTGGATTTTATGACAAGGTAGATTTCAGTATTGATGATGCTTTTGTAGGGAGACCAGTCAAAGTACACACACGAGCCTTTCTCAAAACTAGCCACGACTCACGCCAAAATAAAAGCCCATAAATGCTGCAAAATATGATCAAATGAGTTTGATTATTAACCTAATGAATATGAGTCCTTGGAACTGCACTGTATTTGCTCTGGAAATGGATGTAGTATATGGAAATAAATGGTTTTTGAAACGGGATTGACTCTGAACATGACTGCATTGAACAGATTTTTTTTACTGTAATAAACTGAACTGTGATATAATCTACCTACAGTAAAACTTATTTACTTTTACTGTAAAGTGTCCTGAGGTTAGTCAAGCTGCAAACTGGGACCAAAACGTAAAGTGACAAAAACAAAGAAGATTAAAAAAGATAACTGTCTAAAGAATTATACCAAATAACTATTTGTCTAAACCAGAGGTTCCCAAACTGTGGGGCGCGCCCCTAGGGGGCACGGGAAGCCGTCTGGATGAAAAAAAAAATGAACACTGTATGCGCTGTATCCACCTGTGAAGGAGACCTGCTGCTGCTGTGCGGAGCTA
>NW_006799999.1:608261-629970 GCF_000485575.1 Poecilia formosa
CTTTTCACAGTTTTTCCCTCCAAACTAACCGACTGAGTTGAGTAAATCTGTTGGATGCAGGTAATGTTAGCTAAAAGATGACTAGCTAATATCAATACAGAACCTTAAACTTAACAAGTACCTTGTAGGCTACCGATGTTGGTGTCTATTTTCAGCTACGTACATTCATTTTGCCCCCAAAAAAGTCGATTCACCACCCCCCCATCCCACCGTCACACGCGTCGTTTCAACCAGACAGCCATTTGTAATCCATAGGGGGGGGGGCGCAGAAAATGTTTGGAAACCACTGGGGGGGCAGAGAAGAAAAAGTTTGGGAACCACTGGTCTAAACGAAATCACAGCTTTTGAAACAAACAAAAAATAAATTATTTGTACACTCATCATATGTAACATAAGGCCAACAAGTAATTTCTTTCATTTTAATTCTTAAATGGATAGTTTATGATTATTTGAAGCACAATTCAGTTTAATAAGTATCAATGATCAGCAATGGAAACTGTCAGAACAATCTCTGTTTACAGAATCAACTAACTTTGACAGAGCCAATCTGATTGTAAGTTAGACTGGCAGCACCAACAAGAAGTCACTTTTTCATGTTTGTGTGATTTCCTATAAAGGCATCGAAAATTTTGTCCATCAAAATCTACCGATACATTCAAGAGATGGCATATGAGCTGAGCTCTGTTGCAGCTCATGTTAAATATCTATCTCAAAATCAAAGATTGAAAGCACTTGCAGTTTGCAGAGCCGAGGGATGCAAAGTATTGCGGTGTAAAAATCCAAAGCATTGTATCATTTAAACCTAGATGACTTAAAAAAACATCTGCATTGGAACAGGTCTGAGTTTCACTGACTCCCCCGAGAGATTTTCTCCAAACTGTAATTGAGCTCTGTCTGATGTCTGCTACTGGAATGATGCTGCATGCTCGTACGTATCCCACATAATGTTATAATAAATCACCCACAATATGCTTGCAATGTAAACTGTTGTAGTGATATATTCAAACATAATTAGACCCAGCTCATGGAGGTACTCTCTAGTGCCTCTGGACATTTTGCAAGTGAAAAATGCTTACAGACCTTTGAAAATGTCTTTGCTCTGTCTTACCAGGAGCTCTTAGAAGGAACTTGACTTTTTCTTTCTCACATTTTAGAGGAGAGGTAAGACATGCAGGAAAGACGAAGCGTCGATATCACAGTGCAAAGTACTGGAAAGAGTTTGTTTAGATATCTCTGGGTGTCAGAGCAGACGGGTGTATTGGTTAAAAAAGAAGAGCGGGTGGGTTTCGGCGTGTGTCTTTGCATTGACTTGAGGGGTAAAAGACGCGTGTTCGGAATGTATCTTATCTGTGTGTTCATTACTACTTTGCATTTCAGGCAGAGAGCTTGGGTGCTCCACTAAATCGCAGGAAGGATTGTTAGACACGCGTGTTATTAATTTTTTCAGGGTCCCTGTGGCGTCTGTATGAATCTTAATGCTGCTGACTGGGTTGGAGCTCTATCGACTTTCTTTAAAATATGAAGAAGCTTTGCTGGAAGCGCCTGGGGTCATTAGCTGAAGAGTAGGCGCAAATCCCTCACCGAGGCTGCTCTGGCTTTGCCATGTTAAATGTGCTCTTAAAATATTCATAATCATACTCCTGCCTGCACTCACTAACACACACCGACACGCTTGCACACACACACAAGCGCACACAGACAATGCACCGGGGACGTAAGAGGATCAATATTAAAATGTATTCCTGTTTTGGTGTGCGGTTAATTAGCTGTGGTTCCTTTAAACCATGAAGTTTGAGAACAGATTAACAGTATCTTTTGTGGACAAGACAATATTTACTTTTGGCATGTATGAGATGCATATTACAAGGAGTTGATATAAAAAGAAAGCTGAAAATGGTGCATCTTTAATACCTTTCTAACCGATGAACGGTACTGGTTGCTTATGTTTTTGTTAGACATAGTAACGTCTGCTGCTGAGTTATTTGCATTTTTTTATGTTTATTTATCACTGCCAATTTGCATCAAATTAGCATAAAATATATACAAACTGGGACAAATTAAATGCTAAATTTACACATTTTACTGTTAGCTGAGCTGGCATCTGTATTCTCTTATTTAAACAGTTTTAAATAATTAAATGGTTGTTGTTTTTTTTAAAGTAGTTAAATATTAGTAGTTAAAAATAGATTTATTTCTCTCTGAAAGGAGATTAATTGGGTTTGATCAGAGAGAAGTAATAAAACAAAGATGGATTGCTCCATGCCTGCTTTATTATTATTTTTTTTAACTGATACTTATGAATTAGTAAGATGAGCTCTTAGGTTTTCACCCCCTACCAGAAAATACAATTTTTGGAAATATTTTTGAAACAAATATTAAAACTTTGTTGGATGGGTGAAGCCGTTTATTGTTAAAACAATTGTTTGCTCTAATCGGATTATAATCACAACAAAAACTACCAAAATGACCCTGAAGTTACATACCTTTCAACATCAATAAGAATATATGAACTTATGAGTTCATCTGTTTATTTTGAGTTTTTTCTTTTAGTGATTTCAGCTCTAAACTCCTTTTCTAAGTTATAATCTTCCCCCATTTTTTTTCAATCAACAAAATACAACAAAATACAAAAAAACAAAAAAAACAAACAAAACACGGATGTTCTGAAACAAGATTTAGAGTGTGCAAAATTAATATTTTGGAAGAATTTACAACTAAAAAATGTTTATTTAGATGGTATAAAGACATTTTTGCCCATGAACTGTGTAACTTATAACCATCGACTTCAGGTTGTTTTATTGAAATTTTATGCAAGAGGCCATTGTAATTTACTGCAGAATAGTGACATGGAAGGAGGATGGTTTTCGACATTTATTTATTTTACAAATGAAGACGTAGAAAAGTAGGACCTGCATTTGTAATCAGCTTCCTTTCCTCAGATTCCGACTAAATAAAATCAAATGCTAACACCAGTCTTCGGATGTTACCTTATTAGCAAATTGAGTGCACCTGTGTGTAATTTAATCTCAGTATAAATGGAGCCGTTTTGCAGAAAGACTGACATTAATGAACACTAGAGAAGAGGATATTATGAAGGTTTGGGGAGGGCAGACACGGAGGCCATGCACAAGACATAGAAAAATGTTATACAGACGTTAAACTTGGGCTTAGGATCCAATGTCGGCAGGCACTGTGAATAAGAAGCTCGTTCTCTGAAAGGCAGCTACAATAAGCTCCCAATAGTTTGACACAAGCCATCCAGGGGACACAATAAACATGTGGAAAAAAAATATTCTGGTCAGAAGAGACCAAAATGTAACTTTTGGCCGCTATCCAAAAAACTGGATAGTAAAAACTAATGTACTTGAAACTTCACCTTGGACACACTGTCCCTACCTGAAACATGGTGATGTCAGCATCATGCTGTAAAAAAAAGAAAAATCAATTCAATCCAATCAGGCACATATTGTTTATTTTCTGACATCACCAGAAAGCAGTAGCTATACTTTTTGCACAAGAAGCTGAACAAAAAAGAGCCTTAAATATTTGTACAACAGAATGGTCTTATTTGAAATATGCATTAGCTGAACATAATCTGTGACAAAAGCCACTTTTACCACCAATGTACTTTGAACCGGGCTAGGTTACAGTAGCTCAAAGGACTCCAGCATGTCTGGGACAGGTGCTGTGATGGAGATGGGGCCTAAACAACCATGTTTGCTACAGAAAGGAGACAGCTTGCCTAATTGATGCCTGTTTGTGTGGCACGTGGCTGGACAATAGATCAGGCTTGACAGATGTAGAGGGGAGGGACTTGATTATGTACTAGTGAAAATCACTGAGATCAGCCGTAAAGGAACAGCAAAATTTGGCAAGTAAATCATTAAGTCGGTGTCTATTTTTTTATTATTCAATAATAATAATAATAATAATAATAATAATAATAAATAAAATATTAAGCTGATATTTACATGAATAGAGATGCTTTATTAATTTGTGGTTCAGTCATTGTTTTTACCTATAAGTAATTACAGCTGCACAATAACTTGTTTAAATTCAAATGTTGACCATCACAAAAAGTGATTAAATGTGTGGCATCATTTATTAATTTATACCATAATTATATGATCTGAAATCTATCATAACATGCCTTGATTGCTCTAACAAGAAAACTGTTGTTTCCATATATTTCTCATATTAATAAACCAAAAAGATCAAACTTCTAATATCTAAGCTATCATGTCATGATTATATTGTACTTCTCTTTTAACACCTAATCTTCATGCTGTACTGAACTGATCACTGAACTTGCTCTCTATGTTTTTGGAGCTTTGACCCAATGGAGAAGTTGTGTATAAAGCATGTTTAGAAATTATTCTGCTACACAAATAGCAAAGTAATGATCCAGTACTAACATTACTTTGCGAAGACTTGGAGTTAATCTGATTGAGTCACCTATCTGACCTCTTGGGGACACTCATCGACTGTGCATAGAACAAAGTGGTTTGGCAAATATTGTGATAAGAGAATGTGACAGTAGCGCATAATTTCCTCACACTGTGCAAACAACATGTACAACAGCTTGATCATAAATAAAAAGACTTCATCTCTACACGACAAGACTTAACGTATCACTAAGTTTAACGTTTTTCTTTTGATCAAAGTAAACTTTTGGGGGTGCAGTGGTTGCATTAGGAGTCCTGAAATAGGGACTATATCTGAGGCAAGAGGGAGAAGAAATTTTAATTTATTTTTTCTGTTTGGCTCTGTGGCATCTGGAAAAATGAGTCTGTGAACATCTGTTCATACAAAGCTCACACGAAAACAACTAGATTCTACGCTGGAGAGGCATTATTGTAGAAACAGAAATGTTTGTCCTAAATGCCACTCAGTTTACAGCAGCCGTTCACTCCAGAGTGGGTTATTGCTTTATTCTGTCACAATGAGTAAATGAAATAAAATAGACCTGATACCACTTCTGTAATAGTGAGTATGGAGCAAATGGGACACTTGGTACTTTATTTGAAGTCCGACTGATGATGTAGTTAACATTTGAGTATTTATTGTACTTAAACATTAAAGCAACGGAAATAAGAGGATTTTCTTATGGGAGGAACATTTAACTTTCTCCAAGGAAGGGCTTAATCAAAGTCTTACTCATGATACCACCCTTTCAGTGTTACATATTGATCTGCCTGCAGCTTAATGTTGGTCTTTACGGCTACATTGTGGTTAGACAAGCCAGTAGGAAAACTACTTACTGCAGCCCAGTCTTATAACTGACTCAATCCATTAAGTGAGTATTGAAATTGTGGTCACTCTCCACAATGCCTGGTCATTATATATGGCTACAAATTGAATTATTCACAATGCAATTCAGTTATAAGGGGCATGTAAAAAAAACAGATGAAGATTAATGTTTTCCTGAGCCCACAATGCATCACATCCATACATTAACATCAAACTGGGAATCATGACATGAGGCTATTGTTGCAGACTCTTACATAACAGTAAAATAGCTTTGTGTGTGTGTGTGTATGCGTGTGTGTGTGTGTGTGTGTGCTTATGATAAAGAGGTTGCTGTGTGACTTGGCCCCCCATCAGATTTTCTAAAGCACTGTGAAATCAGAAATTTAACGCTTTGTTGTCGTGAAGGTGTCCCGTCTGATACGTCTTCCTGTCCTGTGATTGTTTGTTTATTGGACCTTGCTTAAAAAGCAATAATCTGATGGTCTCTGTGAGCCCTGGGTGGCAGCCCTCATGCTGTGCAGAGGTCACAAGATGTCAATTAGCAAAAGTGGAAAGATAACAAATGCATAAAGCAAGAAAACAGAACCGAGTCGGTGAAAACACATGCAACATTTTAAGCATTTGTACGATTTTAATGCATAAATTTTCTGCTTTGTTAGTCTGCTGTTAGGGGGCCAGTTTATGATGACCTTAAGAGCCGTAAATTGGTGATGGGCTGGTGGCAGCTCAGTCCACGCCAATGCCGACTGACCACAGGGGTCACAACCAAAGCGACCTTTTAACCTTTTAACCTTTTACTCCTGGGCTCCATTGTCCACTTTCACTCTGGTCCATTTGCTCTTCAATGCCCCTCCTTTGTTCGGACTAATTCACAACACGGGCAAACAGTGGGAGAAACATGGCGGGGCATAACGTTTCGGATAATGGGATGACAAGCGGAGGAGACGTTAAAGACCTGAGCAAAAAGATGAAGCAATTCAGGGAGAGACTGAGGGAGGGGCTAACTGAGGTCAGAAACAGCCGGGGTGTGAAGGTACCTCAGAGGGAGGAGTTACTCCAAGTCTTACTAAAAACTCAAGGTCATGGGAAATTAAGTTGGAAGTCAGTCAAGTTGGTTTTATCTATTAAGAAATGGATGGATAGATGATAGAGCGGTGGCTCTGAGAGCAGGTGTGATATTATAAAGGAGACTAATTCAGTCATACACTTGTGGTCCTAATAAGACCTTTTTCATGAACACACACATCGTCACACACCCTCTGACATGGTAACAATCATCTGTTCTCATTGCCCAGACTACTTCAGCCCTTCTCTGCATGTGTGTGTGTGTGTGTGTGTGTGTGTGTGTGTGTGTGTGTCTAGGTGTATGTGTGTGTGTGTGTGTGTGTGTATGCGTACCCAGGCATACATGCCATATGGACTCAAACGCCTGTCAGTTGAAGGAAGAAAAAAATGCCAATGCCTGATGAATAATTCAACTTAAGCCGCAAGTTCACCTAAACTTTAGCAGATCGCTCACAGCTTCTGACACCCTTTAGATGTCACTTTGCCTTTTGACGTTTACTCTCCCCCTTCTGATTATAGAGGAAAGCAAACCCTTATTTTTTGGAGACATTTTATGACTGAAAAATCCACATTTCACTATGATTGATTTGTTTTGTTCCAAAAAAATATAAAATCACATGAAAAAGGGGAAATTTTAAAAGTTTAACTGCAAAAACATAATTGTGAATTTCAATATACGCAGTTCAATGTTATTAACAGCTTTTGCATTTGTTTTATAATGATAAGCTGCAATGTGATTAACATTGACCCTTTTTTATATCGACAAAATTTGACCATGAAACAACTGAATGGGAATTTGGTCTAACAAAGTTTTAATCTGCCAAACATATAAAACATGTTTTATATAAACTTGTCAATATGTATTTAAACTGTTTTGCACATCCACTTTCATCTATTTGTTTGCTTTCAAAATGTCATTTTAATAGGTAAGTTAGTTGAAATGGTTTGGAAAATAAAATACATGTTGTTACAAATGAAGACTGCTTAAATGTTATAAAGGATGTTATAAAATTCCTGCTCAACTTTTGATCCTTCATTCCCAGAACTATAAAATTAACTCGCATATCAATTGTTGAATTCATTTATGTTAAATAGAATAATAAAATATTTCTGTTGTAGTATTTAGAAACAAGGAAAAAATGTACAGGTTTTCCTTTCTTTTCTTTTAATAATGTTAGACAAATAAATAAACATCAGCAGAATCCAAGACACTTTACTTCCTGTGGTTATAACATTTTTTTGGTAACCAGTCAAATTTCAGGTACAATCCTCCACATAGTGACTAGACTGACGGTAAACACCAGAAGTAAACTAAGTTAACAGAAGCTAGTAAAAATAAAAAATAAAGCACTAAAAGGAGAATCCATTCATTCCTGATGTCGATCCAGTGTGGTACAATACATGCTAATGAGCTGTTTGAAGCCTGAGCCACGCTGCAGAGCTCACACTGAGCTGAAATGTGTGAGATGAGTGTGAAATCTGATAGAGGAAACAGACAGACAGTAGGAGACTCTGCCCCCAGGCCCTGAGATCTCACCAAAGCCGATATGCAGAACAGCGAAGGAAATGTGTCTCTACATACTACTTTGTAGATGTGAGTGTGTGTGTGTGTGTGTGTGTGTGTGTCTGAGTGGTTAGCTGAAAATGGCAGATGCCAGACCTTTCAGACCCACCCCCGCTTCAGGACCACCTGTTGGACCGGGGCCATCTGGAGGGCGGTCCGTCTCCCTGCAAAGGTCTGACCCAGCATGCTGACCAAGGATACATGATCACACCACATGACAGGAAACATGCTGAATGTCGAGTATTCATCCAGCAGGTTTAAAGTCTCTGCACCTGGTTCATTCTACAAATCAAACTAAAATTATTTGTGTGATCAAAAATTTGCTACAGAAGCTATAAAAAGAGGAATCAAACAGACATGTTCATGCTTTTTTTTTTCCAGGCTTAAGAGTTGCCCAGTTTTCCTCTTGACTGAAACAAATACACCACAGAGAAGTTAAAGACAAAAGCGCATTAAGTAGTCTCCATCTGGGCAGCAAAACACAAGATGCATGTTGTTTGCTGTGTGGCCAGCTGAATATGCTGGTGATACAAAAAAAGATGTTGCAAATCTAAACGGTTTTGATTTTTCATTCGCTATTTGTTGTTGAATTTCACCAGCAGTTCTATAGTTTACTTCATACAAAAGTGACCTTATAATACTGCACAGTTACTTAGTTTTACCATTTTATACCCTAATAGAGATTTCTAAGTAATTTAGCAGCTGGAAAACAAGCATCCGATTTCCCATTTTGTCACTGAATGCAGCGTTTCACTACACTTGTCATTACAAAAGCAAACTTTAAATATTGGACAAATTATGACAAACACATTTTGAGATGAATATGAATGATCTGTGACCCTCCAGGTGGTTATTATGTAGCGTCTGCTTTCCTCTCTGTGCTTCAAATACTCCCTCAAACACCTTACAGCTAACTCACATTATGAAAAAGGTGTTTATAAGACGGATATAATCACTTTTATCTTGTTTCTGCTGGTCTTCAAATTGTTATTTTAAAACCTTTTTTGTGAGACCCCAGAGTGAGTAAATTTATACACATTTAGTAAAATTATCTGTTCAACTGAATCCTAGTCCAGGTATTTTAACTAATCAAAATAAAGCATTTTTAGCTGTAAGGGCATTAGCTTTGTTGGTGTAATTAGGTGCCATTTCACGGTCAAAATGTGTTTTAAAGGCTTAAATTGCATAAATCCTGTGGAGTTGTTTGGTGTGATCTATTTAGTTTAGTTTGTAGTTTTGTATTATGAAACATTTACATTGACTGTGGGGAAGTTTACATTAACGTAGATCTTTATGTGTGGAAACCTGCTGAAGGAAAAAACATTTTTTTTTTTAAAAAAAAAGGAGGATCGGTAACACTTTATTTGAAGGGGGGTGAATAAGACTGACATGACACTGTCATAAACATGACATAACTCCTGTCATGAACATGAATAAGCCTTCATGAATATTTATGACTGTTGTCATAAAGCGTCATTTGGTAAATTATGACACTTTTAATACAAAGTTGACATTATTCAAAATGTCTTTGTTATGACAACTTGACAGTAACCAATAAATCATTACTGATATAAATTTGTTATAAAAGTATTACTGATTGCACTTTAAAAATTAGGTAACTTTATGTTATTAAAGGTAAAGTTTAAACAGTAATGATTTCTTGGTTAATGTCAAGTTGTCATAACAAAGACATTTTGAATAATGTCAACTTTGTATTAAAAGTGTCATAATTTACTGAATGACGCTTTATGACAACAATCATAAACATTCATGAAGACTTATTCATGTTCATGACAGGTGTTATGTCATGTTTATGACAGTGTCATGTCAGTCTTATTCAACCCCCTTCAAATAAAGTGTTACTGGGGGGATCTTATATAATATTGATGGGTTTTTTTTAATGTTTTTTCTTTACTTTATCTCATATTATAATGTTATTCCCACATCAAAATCATACATGGAGAATTGATTTGATTCTTTCATGCATTGTTTGAGAAACCCTTCAATCTCCCATGTCAGGCATTCAGGGGTGCCTAAACACTTGCTCATACCAATTGTCACAAATTTGTATGAGCAAACATTTATTTAGATAAAGTTCTTCCTCTGAGCTGCAGTCTCGAGCCAAGTTGTGCCCACAGAGCAGTCCTCCACCGTGGCTTCCCCACTCAGCTCCACCAGACTAGTGGCAGCAACAATTAGCTCGTCATACAAACCGCTCCTCAGTCCAGCGCTCCTGAGGATGGATGGCTATGAACTGAGAAAGCATTGTTGTGAAGGCAGAGTGTCAGAAAAAGTAAGAGCTTATTTAAGAGGAAGAGACCCAATTTCTAGATATCGAAGTACAAAGTCACATTTTTTTTAAGTTGTTTGACATATTTATATTTATATGTTTATATAGTTTGACATATAAAGCATTTTTATAACAACTGTTACTTGATTGTGCTGCACCTTTGAGTGTGAAAGCTCAGTTTATGCTCCCAGTGTGTGTGTAAAAAAACTGTGCTTCTGTAAATCTACACCTAGATGTATTTGGTCAGCTAATTTTTGATGTAACATTTTTCTATGTGCTGAAAGTCTATCTGACCTTTTCCTTTTTGACTGATAGATCAGACCTTGAACATAAATAAACGACCGTTTCTTGTAGCCACTGAATCCAAGTGTATTTTTTATTCTTTATAATTGTTCCCAGTTTAAAAACACTCCTCATATTTTCTTCCATTTTGTCTTTACAACAGAATATATATATTTTTTTACCTTTCAGTGATGTTCCAGTTTGTGGATGCAACCGACAAAATGTGAATGTTTAAAAAAATCTCAAATTGCATGTGGAATACACACCACAATTTCCACCTTATGCTTAATGTGTTTTTTTTAAGCTAATTCATTTTTTACTGCCTCTCACATTCAATGTTTTGCAAAGCTACCTTCCAAAATAAATTGCTCCAGTCTTTTACTTACCAACTCAGCTCCTGTTGCCACGTTCATGGGGGACTCTGTTGAGTTAAAAGCCCTTTTGGGCCAAGAGTGCTTTTAATATAGAATCCCTGCCGAGTAAGTTTGAATACTATTCACACGACTGTCAAAAATTTATATCTGATGTTAGAAAAATGAATGCCTTGTGAACAATAGAGCGGTTTGAATGAATGTAGAAAATTGCTGTGGCTTGGTGTTTCTTTTTGAGCTGATGCTTTTTGCCTTCAAAGAGAAGTGGTAAAACCATTGAGGAGATGTAAAGAGAGGACTTAAAATGTGAAGGAAGTGTAATTGCTTGACATACATATTTTGACTTATTGCAGATGAAGTGAATATGGAAATGGCATCTTTGTTTCTCTGGTCCTGCAAGTTAATGTCATGAAAAGGTAAAATGTAACAAAACTCTGCAATGTGAGGATGAAATATGTTTTATGACACAGTCAAGCTTTTTCTTGAGGATGTCCCGGATGCTTTATGTTGTCAGATCTCAAATGCAGAAGTTTGAAATGTTTAACTTATTCAGAATTCACTGACTGGTGAATATCAAGCAACAGATTATGAAATAGCTGACAGGTAAAATAAATAAATAAATAAATACGTAAAAATGTATAGCATCTTCGGAAATCAGATGCTATACATAGAAGTTGATCAAATATTTGCATTTGCAATGCAATTTAATTACCCAATTAAACCAGAATGACGTGTTTATTCAGAGAAATCTTTTCATCGTTTAATCCTGCGGTTTTTTACACTAAATGAATTTTAATCCTTACTACAAAAAACAACAACAAAAAAACATTTTACAATTAAAACAAAGATAATAACTAACTGGACGATTTATTTTATGACGAGAACCCAAAATTCAACTTGTGCTAATAATTATTTCTGTTCTTGGAGTTATTCTCTCTGAACGGCAGCATAAACTTTTTGATTGAGTTTATATCAAGGAGTGGGGCATTATGCAGCATCTTCAGTCATGCAGCTCATCCTGAAACTAGTTGTATTGAATATTTTGTTTTGCTTAAAATGGGTCTCTCCTCTTTACTGTTGCACTGGACTCCCGGTTTCTTCAATAGATAACCTGTTTCTAACTGGCACTAACCTCTAAGTTAATATAACATGAGAGGATTCATATTTGGGCTGAACGTCTCTGTGTTCTTGCATTGAAATGTGAATATGAATCCAGTGACTGAGATGAACTCAACTCAACTCAACTCAACTCAACTCAACTCAACTCAACTCAACTCAACTCAACTCAGTGTTATCATTAAGATTAGTTGAACTAACCTGAATAAAGCTGAATAAAATTCATCTGAGATCCAGTTTAGTGAAACTGGAATAATTTAAATAAATTCAACTCGATTAAATTGAAGAGAATTTGTTTTAATTGAACTGAACTAAACCAGATTTGTTTATAAGTCTGTTGATTTAAACTCGGACTGAATTTAAAAACTATAATTAAGTTTTTTTTTAAACCAGGTATTCGTTAGCGTTAAATCAGAAGTTTTCTGAGGTATTTAGACTAAGATTAATTAACTAACTTTCCATCATATCTCGTTTAAATGTGGCTATTTTTAGGAAAGAAAAAACTTTTGATTTTTTTTCTTAAAAAAAGATGAACGATTCTTAAATTCTGCAAGAATTTTTAGTCACATATTATGTCAGGAATAAATCAGGGGTCTTATGCTGAAGAAACAAAGAACAGTACTATTCATAAAGAAGGTAGATCATATCTGCCGTTGTACAGCCGTGATCTCTGAGTGAGGTTTATGCAAATGTAGCCCTGTGAAGTTGAACTTTTTTACTTCATGAACCAAGAATTCAGACATAGAACAAAAGAGTCAATTCCAACATGGTCCCAACACAGTGAAGCCAGAGAAAAAACAAAGAAACAACACAGCAAAGCCCAGCAGTGTGTCACACTTAGCCTGTCCCAACTTTGATGTGTTCTCTGACTACTTATGAAGCTGTCCGTGTGCCACTTAAATGTTCGAGTGTGTCAGCATATGTCTTGGTGTGTGCCACGCCTGCGAGTGTGCTGTTCATATACATGTATTTGTATGTGTGTGTGTGTTTGTGTGCGTGTGTGTGTGTGTGCGCGCGCGCTTATGTGTATGTTATCGCTTGTCTATTTTGGGGTCATATTTGATAAGCCCTTGAGTGATGTGGCAAGATGAAGTGACAGTTTGTCAGAAAGCGGGTCATGGGGCAGTCGGTGCGGAGGCGGCCCTCTGCGCCCGTGCGCTGGGTATAATTAAGCTCTCATTACCATATCAGTCAATTACCAACAACCACTCTGGCTGCTTTCTCTCAGGAATCTACCCTTCTGGACACCAGCTCCAAAGGACAGATTTTTTTTTTTTTCTGGCTGCAGAAGTAATTATTTTTCCTGTCTTTCTCCCTCCTTCGCCTCATTATGATTGCTGCTGGTAAAAACAATGGCTTAGGCGTTTTTTTTTTTTTTTTTTTGGTGTGTTGTGCTGTGTTGTGTTGCTGCGGGCACCATCTGTGGTAGTGATGGGGGGAGGCACAACAATACCCATCCATATGGTCAGGGCATCAGCAGCAGGCTATCTCTGCTCATCAAGTCCTGTCATTGTCATCAGCCAGTGTGCGCATACACCAGTCCATGTTCATCTGTCACACACACACGCACACACACACGCGCACACGCACACGCACACACACACACACACACACACACACACACACACGCACACGCGTAGGGATGTGGGACTAATATAGTAGCACAGACATGGCTGTATACTCATTTATGGGGGGGAAAGATGGGGTTGGATGAGCAGCTGTCTTGATAAACATTAAAATGGTCCAAATACTGAGCAAGTCATTTCCTCAAGGCTTCAGTTCCTCAAAAACTGTTCCTCGAGCAAATCTTTTATAAAGACAATGACTTATTATGGTATTGGTAATCAGATTTTATTCACATTAATGGAATACTTTGCCACATAACATCAATTCAAATCTGCAATCCTTGATTGGTGTTGGGAGCTTGGGGCTTTTTTAGATGTACCCATCTGCTGTCTCGCACCTTCTAATCTGCAACACAGTCAACACACACACACGCGTACACGCACACGCACACACACGCACTCACACACACCAAGACGGCATTGCTGGTGTCACCATCCTGTCCTACATAATATTTACTCCACCAATATGTTTCTTTTTCAACCTTTAACTCCTCATTGAAATATCCACCACAAATTGTTGTCAGTAGTTATTTTTATTAGTTTCCATGGAGCAGCATTTCTAAATATACATTCTTGTGATTTCTCCAGGTGACATCCAGGGTGCTGGCTCGGCTCATCAAGATTCAAAGAACACGAGAGATGCACTGGAGAGAACTGTACTGGAAAAAAAGAAAAGAAAACCGCTTTACACACAGACAGGAGGTGTGAGGAGATGGAGAGATATGGGTATTAGATGCAACATACTAATAAGCATGTTACTCTGAAAGAAGACATGTGGGCACGGGCTTGAATGGTGGAAAAAAAAAGAGGGGGATTACTTGAGAGATCCAGAAGATAGAAAAACAGAGATAGTGAGAGCGGGAATGAGGTTAAGGGAAGGACAAACCTGAAGGCAATGCGAGAGCTGAGATAACCAGCTATCCCTTCGTCATCTCACTCCGTGTTTATCTCTGCCTGCCTCTCCCTGTATCTTTCCCATCTCGCTGTCTTACCAAATAATAGAAACTGTGAAACAAAGCCCAGTGTGATTGCTGGTTTTAATTAGTCCTCAGAATCTATAATTAACGCAGCTCCCTAACGCACAGACAAAAATCTCCCATCGTTACTTGCAGCGCGATCCCGCACTTTTGGATTGACAAAAGTTGCATTTAGCGATTATAATTAACTTAGAAAATCAATTATTTTATTCATATTTGAATATATTTATTGAATTTAGTGTCTCAGTGTACAATACTGTTATCCTTAAATTGTCCCCAAGGTTTCAGAGGGATCTGATTCATTGTATTTTTGAAGAGGTATCTGTTATGCTCTCAGATTGTTTTTCTCTTTGACTTCGACTGCCTTTTCATGCATTTCTGCCCAGTTTTTGCATCTGACTAACAACACAAACACTAATGCAGACTACTAAAAAATGAGAAACACTAACAAGAGGTGGATTAAGACAAAGATCCAGGCCTAGAAATCTTACAAAAAGTTTATTGTAAAAAACAAACAAACAAAAAAAATAACTTTCGTCAAGTTTTTCTTTTGACCTCTGTCTTTTTTTTCTTTTTATTTCTCATGCGATTGGGGAGTGAAGCCTGTATGTGGTTGCTAATGTAAGACAGATCAAAAGGATTTGGGTATTGTTTAAAGGATTAACTGAACAATAGACAGGGGAGCCTTAGTCCTCTGTCTCCATTTTGCCTCAGGCAATGAATAAGACAAGCTCTACTTTTCTCCTTCCTCTCCTTTCCATCTTGCCTTCTTTCCTTAATTCACCCACTGTTTTTCTCCTTTGGCACCCCTCCAGGTCTGTCCCCTTCTCTTCTGCAGAGACGGACAATTTCAGGGCCTGCTTGTCCTGATTCTTGTGCACCAATCGTCCTCCATCACTGTCTGCCCTCTGGTCACCTGGCTCCTCACCGCAATGGAGGGGATTTGGGCTTGACAGTTTCGCCCCTGGCGAGGCAAAGACAGTCTGAGGGACAAATAAGAGGGAGGAGGGGGGGACAGTCTGAGCGGCGTGAGGAGAGTGGGGGGTCGGCAGGTCAGGCGATCGCCTCAGTCAGTTTCAGCCTGGAGACAGCTGGAGTTCCTCTCACCTCTGTGCTTGTGGGGGGATCCGTCCGGCACTGATGACCAAAACCTTGACTTTAAACATGACCGGCAAGTTGGTGGTTTCACCAAGACAGTGACAGCCATCAGTGTGGGTCAAATCGTTAAAGAAAAAAAAGAATCACAGCAATGAAAGAGACGTTAATCTCTATAGATTAAAATAATATTGATTGCGAGGTTAAACCAAAACATGCCAGAATATAGAAATACAATAAAAAACTGAAGTTAAAAGAAAGAGCCAGAAGCGCTAAACCAACGCTCTTTAAACTTTACCTCTTGTGTCTGACTTTTGGAAAGTGCGGCGCAAGCCCGGCAGCTGTGTTTTGCATCGTTGATTGTCTTACACATATTTCCTTTTTATCAAACCTCCTGAAAGGTATAATTATGTCGGCCCCATTGAAATATCACCGGCGTGTTCACTCGTGTTCGTACGGTGCTCGGCACATATAATTTAATTTGAATTCATTACTCCCCCTCCTGTCAGTTAATATATTCATGACTTCCAATTCCCTCAGAGCTGTCCCACCACCTGGAGTGTCCTCCCTCATCTGTGTCACGCCTCCCCCCTTCTTCCTCCCCCGTCCTTCCTCTTCCTCGCCCTTCCTGGCCCCTATGGGATCCCTGGGGGCCCATGAAGGGGTGTTAGGGGCCAGGGTCATAAAGGCTGGGGGGTGGGGTGTCTCCGCTGTCATTAGGGTGCAGTGGAATGTGTTAGCAAGGACCAGCTGGGACCAGTCAGCTCCATCCCATCCTTCTCTCTGCTGGTGCTGCTGGTGTGTGTGTGTGTGTGTGTGTGTGTGTGTGTGTGTGTGTGTGTGTGTGTGTGTGATAGTGAGACGGTGACACCTGCAAATAACAGTGATGAGGTGGCATAGATGCCTATCCACACAGCCAAACTCTATGTTGTTGCTCTGCAACAACATTGTTTCCTGTTTTTCTGACTGAGGTGAAACCTTGAGTGACGTGAGTGTGCCAGGCCCAATATTAGCACTGAAAATGTTTTATTTCCATCTTTATTTCAAGAATAATAATAAATAAAAAAAGGCTTTACAGCATCAACTTTTTCCTTCATTTTAGAAATCCCAGTTTTCAATGTGTGAAGGAGATCTGAATTGGAAGTGGCAAAGACCGATTTGGTTTGGATGACTGTGAAAACACTTTCGAGTTACATCTACATGCCACTTCCTTTTTCTTATCTCCCTTCAGTTTTAGGAAAACGATGCATTATTTATGCTTTGGCAAAATATTACATCATTAAATGCAAACTGAGATGTCATGTTTCCTTTCAGATTCATATTTTCAGCTTCAAACCGCTCCTCTCCCTTTTTCATATTCTCTATCTTTCATGTTGCACCTTTGTAGCAGACTCTCAGCCGACACTGACTGGAAATGTCCCTTATGTGTTTGGTGAATATTTTATGGTAGGGATCAGCACGAAGTTTGATCGTTGCAGGGTGCTGCTGTTGGAGTTCAAAAGAGATGGTGGGTTTTTTTCTGACAATCAGTCAGAGAGAGAGAGAGAGAGAGAGAGAAAAAGAATCTGGTGAATGAGAGGAAAACAGGGGAGGGAAAGAGAGCCCTGCTTAGTTCAGATTCAGGACCACTAGTTTGGTGGACAGCTCCTTAAAACTTCAGCACCACTGGAGAAAAAAACTGCTTTAGTTTTTATCTCATAAAATGTTTTTTCTTTCCTCAAAGTATTATCATTCTCTTTTCTTTAAATTACAGCAAAATAACAATATTTGAAGACACAATCATGTTAAAAAAAATACATTTCCAAAAATAATTTTCGTTCCGAGTGCTTACTTTGTAGGAACATATTAAATCGTCATAATTATCACATAATAAATGTGTGCAGCATTGCAATCACAATGCACTTCTTGGAAATAATATCTGACAGGCCGTTTTGCTTTTGCAGAAAGAGGTGAAACTTTGATGATATGTGATTGGGGCTCAGGATGACTGAGACACCTGAAGACTTAAAAACAATTGATGTAAGTCCAGAGGGTGCATTAGGATGTGAGTATTTGATTTGTATGATCTCTGGAGGCCACATTATTTTATACTCAAACTCTGCTTGATTGCAACATGTTTCCCCAATATGATTCTGTTTTTAAAATCCTCCTTTGGGAAGTAATTCAGTGGTTCTCACCCAAATTATTTTGCTGAAGGAGGATGAGAGGTGCAAACCCAAGACCAAACGTTGTAGGCATGTCCAGCCACTATTTACATTTTAATATTTAAGTGATTTATCAACACGTTCTTGGAAAGATGGCTGCTGTTTTCTCCATTTTCTCTACGTCGGAAAACAACATCTCAATAGAAATACTCCAACAGTTCCTGACTATTCATCGCCAAAAAGGGAGTGGTCCAAAGAGTTACATCGTAAATGTTCATTTGCACTTTCTATAGCTTCAAGAGATCCATCTGGCTGACAAAACCTGGTGCAAACCAAAACCCAGAGTGGATGTGGATAATTTGGGTTAACTGCATGTGCGTGTTGGTGTGTGNTTACAGCTCTAAAAACCACCCTGCCTGTTACTGAGGAAAGTAAATTAATATGATACACAGCAGAAATTAGGAAAAATTATCTATTTCCGCCTAAAAAAAAATCAGTTCAATATATTAAGATTCCTTTTAAAGCATGCAGATGAAATCCAAAACCTGTAGTAAACAACAGTACACAATCTGACCTTTTACTGTGCCAAGTTTCATGAAAAAAAAGTTAATCATATGAGTTTTAGAGAGGTCCTACTTGATAAAAATCTAGGCGGACCTTCCAAATTAGCCATTTTGGAACAATTTGGCACAATTTGTGCCATTTGAACTTTCTCAGTTTTTTTTCTGTAGGTTCTGTTTCAATCATTTATTCTTATCATAAAATAAATAATTATTTATCATAGATAAGTAATTACATCTAATAATTGTTTTTGGAGGTTCCTTTTCAAAATCCACATTGCATTCATTCATAAAAAGAGAAAAAAATAGACAAATTGTAATAATCTGAAAATGGAACAGATTAACTCACAATAACATTTCAAATATAATGATATAACAATGAAAATGCAAATAGCAATGAAAACTAATTTGTCAAAATGATATGATCACAGGAAAAAACTAATATATCTCACAATTACATTACAATAACAATGCGCTCTGCGCTCTGCGCGTAAAATCATGCAATTCTCCATTCAAACGTTCAAAATTACGCTGGGCAGTTTCTCGGGAACCCATTGGCCAATTTTGATGATTGACACGTCTTTCGAACCGTCAGAGCCAATAGAATCCGAGGGCGTTGACATTAATACGGAAACTAAAGCCATTCACCAATTACAGGGCGGAAAACGCACGTGACCTACATTGACGGAGTTCGCCTCTAGATTTTGTATATGGTAGCTAGGAGACGGAAGAGGCTCTGGGCAGAGCCGAAAACAATATGAGATGGACTTAGGGAAAATGGATTATCGAACCAAGTGGAAATATTTAGTCTAATAAGGATTATGACCACGAAACAGCAAAGGTAGGACTGAATTTATGCTTTTCTCTTCGTGAAATTAGCTATTTCTTTTTTTCTTTAGCTGCTGGTTCAGTGAGTTTTGCACGTAGCGTGGTGACTCTGGTATTGTTGGAAACGGCAGAGCTTCGGCTTTACTCTGATCGATAGTTTGTGAGGATTTAGCCACCTAGCTCTTTCACTGTTGCGTTTTTTACTGGATATGCCACGTTAGCCTCGTTAGCATCTAATTACGTTTTTTTTTTTATCAAGCTGCTTCGTGTTCAGGCTGGGTGTTGTTGAGGTAGAAAATATTGTTTCTGTCATTTAGAAGAGCTTTTNTGTCTGAGGGAGGAGTGGGGGCTTCATTATTAATCAGGGCCCTTTCCTTAGTCTGAACGCTGCTCACACTCCATCGCTTAATGACTGAAAATGAGCCGTAATTATGGGCTGTCAGTCCACTCTCTGGCACCCCCTCTGCTCTCCCATCTCATGGGTCCATGTCCCCCCCTCTGCTGCACCACACCCAGCCTGCCATCACTTAATACCACCCGCTTTTCAACATTTATCTGAGCTATCCTTGCCTGCAAGACTCCTAATCCACTATTAAACCGTTCGGACATCTTTGACATTGACAGCAATTTAGGAAGAAAAAAAAAAGATTATGAAGATGAAGGCGAGAGAGAGGCACAATTTCTTTACACAGAGGTCAGAGTGTGCATTAGGAAGACTAAACTTTTTCATTTTGATTGCTCAGAGAAAAACATTTATTTAGGTTTGAAGTGAAAGACTAAGCTGATAACAACAACAGTAATTGTTGGAGATTAAGTCTAGATGAAGAGTAGTAACCACTGCTTTATTTAAATACACTTCCTGTTGTCTCTGCTATCTGTCCCTTGCCTCTTTTTGTCTCTCCACCTCTTCCTTCTGGTTCCGTGCACTTAAGCTCATCGTTATGCGGCGTGTGGTTTGTCAGAGCTGATGATGAATTTGTTTATGAGTGGAGGGAGCTGATTTCCCCTGAGTGGTCTCTCGCTCGCTCTCTTTCTATCGCTCTTGTTCTTTCTCTACTTTTCTCTTGATCAGCCCAGGCAATCAAAGAAACCCTCTCTTCCTTCACCCCCCCTCTCCCCCGGCCCTTCCTGCCCTGTAGGGTGCCTTGCCTGTCTGACATTCAGATTTGATTCCAGCCAATAGCGTGCTGGAGAGGTCACTGACCATTTCAGGACACAAAGAAAGGGATACACTTACAATTGATTTCCCATTATGCTAGATTCTTGAAATGTTTTCACATTTCTCCCAGTTTATCCCCTTTCAAAATGTTCAGTAGGTTTGTTTTTTTATTTTTATTATTTTTTTCCTCTGCTGCAGCAGCTACCACACCAGGACTGGCAGTGAATGCCTTGAAGTCTGCACACAGTCATATAAACACAGCACAGTCAAAGAAAACCCTCATTTAAAATTGCCATGAAAGCTCTCCTACATGAGTAATGTGTTGCTTGTTTAAGTCTTCTGTGTCTCTTACAAGACGGCAGGTTTAAAAATGTAGGCATGTTGACGCTACAGAAATTACAAAGCATCATGTCTGACAGGTCCCCCTCCTGGGCCTTTCAGTATAAGCATGCTGTTTGCAATCGGGACACACACACACACACACACACGCACACACACGCACGCATACCTCATGACTTCACACAGCCACACACAAATACACACCCTAATATCCCTGTTGGAGGTGGTGGAAGTGCCAGCTATTATCAATTAATCTTTGTTGTGTTTTTTCTCTTGCAGAGAGTGGTACCATATGGTTCGCTGTCAGCCACTGCTTTTAATTTACTCCTTGTGTCTGCTGTGAAAACAGACCAACATCCTATCTGCATTGCTGATTGGAAAGGAGAAGTATGTGCTATGCTGCACTGTACCTAAATAGCAACTGATGCGCGTGCAATAACTGGCAGAAATGAAGATTTCACAATTACTTGTAGCACCGCAATAGCCCGCTGTGGTTTGGTCAGCTGTATTCGTACACATTCTGAATTAAAACACAAGAATTTGTAAAGATTTCGGAATATATGTAACTGATAGATTGACCGGAGTCACATACTGTACCACAATTCACTGCAAAATGACTTTAAAAATGCTACACCTTACAAGAGTTAACATATTATATTAAATTTTTCATCTAAATCAGGTTTGTTTATTGAGATTTTATGACAAAAACCAAGTGGAGAAGACTTTATGTGACATACCAAAACAAAGTAGCTCATTGTTTTAAAGAGGCAGGAGCAAGGATAAATTATATTGATGTTTTTTAAACAAATAAAAATCTTAACAGTGTGGTGTGTATTTGTTTTCAGACAATCTGTGTCAATTTAGAAGCACTTTTTGACGCCTTTACGTCTGAAGGTCTTTTGGGTGCGTCTCTAACAAGTTCATGCATCTACAGACAAAGAAAATCTGCCAATTCTTTATTTGCAAGAAATAACTCAAGAGTTTATCAGAACAATCTGATAAAAGAACAATGTATATATATCTATATATATATATATATATATA
>NW_006799999.1:630674-756830 GCF_000485575.1 Poecilia formosa
CAACTGGACATTGTGGTGGTGGATAAACAACAGAGGAAAGCAGTTGTGGTGGATGTAGCAATACCAAGTGACTACAACATCAGGAAGAAGGAGCATGAGAAACTGGAGAAATACCAGGGCCTCAGAGAGGAACTGGAAAAGGCCTGGAAGGTGAAGACCACAGTGGTGCCTGTGGTCATCGGGGCCCTCGGGGCAGTCACCCCCAAACTGGAGCAGTGGCTCAAACAGATCCCAGGAACAACATCAGACATCTCAGTCCAGAAATGTGCAGTTCTAGGCACAGCCAAGATACTGCGCAGAACCCTCAAGCTCCCAGGCCTCTGGTAGAGGACCCGAGCTCAGAGGATGAAAGAGACCACCCACGGAGGGTGAGAGGGGAATTTTTTTTTTTTTTTTATATACACTGTGTATATATATATATATACACAGTGAAACATTATGGGCAGTCACACCTAGAAAGTGAAATTTTGGCCCATTTCATGGCAATCAATTCTCAATTTGATTTTAGTTTTGATTTTAGATTCAGAGATTTTTAAAGTTTTTTTGTATTTCCAGCTATCTTTTTTAAATATTAAAATATCTTTCATGATATGAAGAATATCAGAGTGACAAAAAAGTAGAAACTCAAAAAAAAAAAGAAAAGAAAAGAAATCAGCCACAGGGCAATTATTTTTTCACACCACTTAATATTTTGTTCAACTGGATTTTTTAACTGCATCACGAGGAATAAACACAAATACGTGCATTACTTTCAGATTTTTATGTGCAAAAATAAAATAAGAAAACTGTGTGCATTCATTTCACCAGGGCTTCACCAACAGCAACCAAGTTTTCATTTTCTGAGCTGAAGAAGAAACCGAAGAAAGTGCTGGGGAAGCTGCCATTTTAACAAGGAATCCTCCTACAGTATGCTACTTCTTTCTCTCTTCAAATCTAGATTTGATGCCTCCCTCTATCAGCGCTGGTCATCAAAGGTAAATTAGATATGTTTTGCTTGCAAACATGAAGGATATTCAAGTCATTTTAGAGGCTGAGCAAGTCTTTTGTTCGGAACAGATGTTATTTTTCTTTGAAAGAAATCGACTCGCATTAAATCACTGGCTGCTCATCACTGGTGGAGTAAAGATAAATATCATGATTAAAGTTTTCCTACAGTATACCGTAAAGACATATTTTTATAGCAAGGTAACGTGATTCTAAAAGCGCTAAAACACCTTTTGTTACTCTGCTGTGATGGAGAGTTCACCACATTATTTGTACACACACCTCATGAAGAATTAATCAGCCTGCACAAGCTTTCTCTTATTTTAATAAAAATGGACAGAAACGTCGCGATAACCAGAGTTTCTTGTAAAGCGTTTACTTTCTTAGAACTCATGACTTTGACCGCTGCAAGAATGAAGTCAAACAATAATAAAATAAAAGCCCTACATAACGTGTGTGTTTGCCCTGGTAAGGCTGCAGGGAGGCAGGGAGGGGCACCAGGCTCCCTGCCCTTCTGTGTGTGGGAGTAAAAAAGGGAGATGTGACGCTAGAAAGGTCATGTCTGGTGTGGAGGAGGGGTCAGGGATGTGATGGTCTCAGGTGGTTTTGGTACTGGTACTATGTGGGTTGAACTGATGGTATACGGCGAATTTGTGTGTTCGGATGTGATGGATGAGATGTGCTCATGTGGTTTCTTATCGTAGATATTATGGATAAATAGACAGTTCATCAGAGCATACCAGATCAGGAGATTCCTTCACTCTTACAGGTCCTGTGAACTTTAAAACCGATGGGTTAGGTTTAGGGGGTGACTTTTAATTAATTAAAAACACAAAAATCATGAAAAGGTCTGAATTGGGGTTTGTAGACATTAAATAATGCAGTTTAAACGACTGACATACAAAAATCCAACCAAAAATATAATCCATCAGTACTGCACAGTCAGCTTAGTTTATAAAATCAAATGAGGTTTGAGCATTAACACAAAAAAGACCCAAACCTAAACAACCAATGATCATTACATCTTGTGCAAGGACTCTTTGTACACAGTGCCAGTTCATTTACATTTCAAATAAACTGTCTTTGCAACAGGTTGTTACAATTAAAGGATGGAAAAGTAAAATTAAAAACTGTTTTTTTTTTTCCTTTATTACTTTTATTGTATGTGAACTCAACACTGATTCCTCTTGCAGTAGGCGGCGTGTCGTTAATGTCAAAGTCGAGGGCCTGAACAAAGTAAAAAAAGAAAAAGCGTTTACAGAGAAGTTAACGTTTGAAAGTTCTTTGAATCATGAGTCTGATTAATGGTTTTTGTTTTGGTACTGGTACTTATGACAAGCCCTGTTCATGTCCTGAACAGCTGCAGTGGTAATGAAGTCTTGAGAGAGAAAATAGAAGCAGCAGCAGCAGCAGCTTTACTATTGGAACGGAGCCAGCCGCAGAGCAGTGCTCAGGTGCTTGGTGTTGAGGGCCAATCATGGCAGGGTTGGCTCATTCTTAATGAGAGGATCTCCATGATCCAGCATCCAGGACAGGGCACCTTGACCCTGATACTCTAGTCCTCATAGTAGTGGGCACCAGCTGCTGTTGCTTCCTACCTGAAATGAAAATTAAAGGAGGACACACACTGAAGTGTTTGACCTTACTGTACCTCACACAATATTTTAAAAGCAAAACAAAGATTGAATATTTGGATGGTTGCTTTTGGGAGGTGAAGTAATAAGGCTTTATGTCTCAAAGCTCTAAATAATTTGTTTTCAATTTGTGACAACACATTTTTTTAAACAAATTAAACTGGCTCCATTACCTGGAAAGGGTTATAAAAAAAAAGGAAACTGAAGTTAAAAGCAGGGTGCTAACAGTGCCTGTCCAAGTTTCTCTGAGGTCTCATTTGGGGGCGGGGGGGAACCCTTTTCAGTCTTTAAATGTTTAATTTTATATTTTACAGCTGTAAAGCTTTTGCGAGGCCAGAACATAACATATGTTGCTTATCATAGGGTTAAGATAATCAGATTGGCGTTTTTTGTTTCTTTTTATAAATACTGACTTCATATATTTCTTTGGTACGACAAACAGAAATAAATAAAATCAGTTGTTGACAGTTTTGAGTTGAAGACAGAAGTGTATAAATGTGATGAGCAATAATATTTCCAGACTATGAAGCCAACTCAGCAACAGGTTATTCAATTTTGAAGTTACAATGAAACATTTATTTCTTGTTTTTTTTTCCAAGCTTAATGTCTCTTCACAAGCAACCACAAAAAAAAAAAAAATAAATAAAACTAAATTATAAAAACTCGTATTGTTCTTCAAACATTTTGGAGTTTATGTGATATCAACATTTTTTCTTTTTTTTTTTAGCTTTATAACTATCACCTTCTCATCATAAACATACCTGGAGTGTTACTGGATGTTTGAGAAATCCTTGAATTTCCTGAGGCACCCACTTGGTTTGGCTCTCACGATGAGCTGCCTGTTTCAACAAAGCTCCTGCTTGGAGCTGAAGTCTCCAGCCGAGCTTTTGCCTCCCCTCCTGCTTACCTTTCCTACTCAGCTCCATCAGACTAGTGGCAGCAGCAATTAGCAAACACCTGGCATAATGGAAAGGCATTGTTGTGATGAAGCCAGAGTGTTGGTAGGAGCAAAAGTTTCTTAAAAAAGTCACAGGCCAATTTCAAAGATTCAAATTGAGAAGTCAACTTTTCATTGAGCACAATTGAAATTTGTGCAAACACAGTTTGATAAACATCATTTTTATAACGACTGAAAGTAAAATAGTTACTATAAAATGCAACTGTGTGCCTGGAAAATACATAATACTCCCCCTTCAATGCATGCACAAATCCTGGTGGCACACTTAAACTATTTACGTTCCACTTGCTGTGCAGTGTGAAAAAAATATAATCAAAGTACAAAAAAATTGAAACATCACAAGCAATTAGCACAAAATTTAAACACAAAGTTTTAACCCTGTTTGGGAACACTTTTTATCAGCCTTCCATTAAAATCACGCACCTGCTTTCTGAATAGAAAACTAAAGACTGACTTAAAAGGCAAAATATGAAAGCATTCAGACAAATAAACTGACAGATTTACATGACATTTTTGTTTCTTTGAAAGTCGCAGGCAGAATCACAATTTCAAATTAATTAATTTCAACCTGCTCTTGCTTTCTGAAAAAAGTCGTTTCTATGGCGAGGTTTCTAAACTGACCTTGCACGTACTGTACTAGAAAAGTGATTGGTATTCTTATTCTTAAATAGGAACGTCAGGAGTTTTCTAAAGCAGAAATCCTTGAGGTGTTTCAGTGTAAGGAACTTCATTATATGAGTCAGAGTATTCTATTTTGCTCTGAAAGTTAGGAATTATTCATGAATCTGTTATCTTTGAATAGAAGAAAAATCTATGAAATTGCTGGCAAACAAAAAAGTTTTTTTTTTTAATCATAGTTATAACATCTATAGCTGTTTGGAAGCAAGCCAACACATTTCGGTTATTGACTGAGTAAAAAAATAATGTTCACTTTAATTGAAAAAACTAATCACAAAATATATTTTTTAATTGCTTTTTAAAACAGCAAACATGGCAGGTGCAGAAACTGAAATGCATAAGGAGAAATTTAACTGTGAAAAAACAGGGAAGATGCTGTGGGTTTCCACCTGCAAAATGCCAAAATTGACTCTTTCCTAACATTTGTCTGGTAGCAGAACAACGCATTTTGTTAGGAATTAGAAGATTTTAAAAGGTCTGTCTTACCTCCAAATGTAGCCACCCACACACTGACTGTTACGGGGAAATATTCATCCACAGTTTGCAGCAACATAAAACAGCAATGGCAAACTGTAGCCGACACGTCCCGAATGTTTCACCTGATGTAAAACGATGTCATCTGTCAAGTCTCTGAGCGTTAGTGTGGAGTCCAGAGGTCCACTCAGTACAGTCCACATGCTGTGACTGTGATCACGAAAAGTGTTTCAGCTACACAGACCAAGGAAGAAAATATATGGAAGTTTGTCTGAGCAGAACATAGCACATTAATTGACATGAAAGTATCTGAATAAACTAAAACCAGGGACTGCTGAGTCAAATTTATATTTATCTTATTGAAAGGGGGGTTGTTTTAGTGTTATTCTCTCATCAAAAACATACCTGGGGTGTTGCTTTGATTCTTTGCATAAATGATAAATCCTTTAATCCCCCTGAATTTTCATGCACAGGTGAATTTTGAGAGAGTAAGTCAATAGTTTGAACTAACATCTGCTTTCTGTAGTGCAGATCTTTTTTGCTCAATTACAGTTCCATTTTCACAACGTCGAGTTTTAGCCACAAGGCTTTGTGATGAACTCTGTCACCATAAGATATTTTTATTTTGCTCATCTCAGTGCCTTGCTTCACATTAAGCTCTTTTTAAGTTACAAACTTTTGCGTGTTGTCATCCCAAAGATTACAGGACTTTGCTGTATCATCATGCAATGCAAATATTTAGTTCAAATAAAGATGTCGCTTTCAACACAGATTTGATCACGCTCAGAGTCAGAGCTAAGAAAAAAAAAAGCCACAAACTCTAATGATGTGGTTTATTTTGTGCACTAAATTCTTTTTTTTTCCCCCAGTTTGTTTTGTACAAGCTGGGGCTGCTGGTCTTAAAATCAAATTAGCAAAACAAATCAACCATATGATGCACAGGCTTGCTGATTGCAGCTTTTTTGTCTCTCTCTCTCCCGTTCTTTTTTTATTGGCATTTTAGCCCTCCTTCCCCTGCTTTCCTCCTGAAGTTGCAGCTTTCTCGCCACGAGGGTCCCTGTGGACTAGACCAGATGTTCCAGGCAGCACACTTCCCCACTCTCTGCCTCATGGAATATTCATGGGCAACCAGGCACCATAGCACAGCAAAGCACCACGCAGACAAGAGACAGTTTACTTATTTATTTATTTATTTCATCACCCTGATGCCTGGCTGTCTAAGGCACAATGGTTCACCATATGAGCACGTCTTCTCACCTTAAAAAAAAAACTCTTCTTTTTTCCCCCCTTTATAGTGTTTATTTTTCCTGTCCCATTATTGCTCTGAATACATAAACAAAGCTTCCTCTGTGTCTGTGTGTTCTTAGTCTGTCCTCTTTTTTTCCTGTCCTTCTTTTCCTGTCCTTCTCCTGCACTCTTTTTCTCTCTCATCACTTTTATTTGGCAGATGGGCGGGGAATGAAGAGAGTGTTGAATAACTAATGCTGGTCGGTGAATCCTAATGGTGGTGCTTAAATACAAAGCCATTATTTACAACCTCGCCTAATGTAATAGAACACTTAAATTCTTTGTTTGGTTGGTGATTATTTGGCTAAATGCTTAGCAGTAATGCATCCTGCTTGGCTGTTAATGGCTCATTTTCCATAATGGATCGGTTGTTGTTTGGACAAAGGTTTGTGGCTCGTTATTTATCAATATCAACATTCGCCGTGTTTCGCAAAAGTATTCGCACCCCTTGAAGTTTTCCACATTTTTGTCACATTACAACCACAAACTTTAATGTAGCTCACTGTGTGTGGCTGACATAAACAAAATGGCGTGCTAAGTGGAGGAAATTGTGTGGATGTTTTACACAAAATCTGAAAGGTGTGGCATTCATGTGAATTCGGCTCAGCCGAGTCAACACTTTGTAGAAGCGTCTTTGTCTGCAGCTTCGTGTGCGAGTCTTTTAGGTTTTCATCAGTGAAACAGTAACATAAAAAGCTTTACAGAGATTAAACACGTACACCAAAAATCACGAAATTCAGCATGCAGACAGACAAAACAATACCAATATTTTTTGTTGTTTTAAGAAATAAATAAAGTTTAGAATCACAAAAAATATTGTAGCCTAAAAATATAAACAGTAATTCAAGACCGATATATTTGTGGTCAAAATAAAAAAAAAAAAGTATTTTTTTTTGTCAAAAATGATTATTTTTTTTCTAAACAGAAAGAAACATTATAATATGATTCAACTAATAACCAGGCTGAATAGATAAACAACATAAGCCCTACAAGTTTTCATGGAGCCTTTTTTTTTTGTCAACCTCTGTTAAATTAGATGGAGAAAATCTCTGTGCATCAGTTTTCATGTTTTTGCACAGATTCTTATATATATTTAGGTCTGCACTATGAATATGCTGTACCATTACTATGCTAGCTATAGTTTTAAGACTTTTGTTCTGCTGAAAACTCAATCTAAGTCTTTTTTTTAGCCTCTAACATGTTTTTCTAACATGTTTTCGTCGTGCAGGATTTTATTTTTAGCTTCACATTCCTGGAACTTAGAGTATTCTCTGTCCCCGCTGAAGAAAATCTTGATGCTTGGTTAGGGTAGCACCATTGTGTTTAAAGTGATGTGAACTGTTAGCATGCTGTCACACATTACATGCAAGCTGACCAAAACTTATGAATTTTCTCTGTCCCTCACTGGTTCAAATTTTTTTAAATGGCTTTTTAATAATTTTCTCTTACTAACGACTTTCTCTGAAGCTCCTCTGGAGATACAACTTGTCTCTTGGGCAGCTCCTCTGTTTATTGCAAAATTTAAGGTTTACAAATACTTCTGATTGGAACTGCAAAATCTGCCTATCTGGTCAAATAATGGCACCTGGAGAATGCAGGGATAAAAATACTTTTGCACCAAAAAAAAAGAAAACAATGATCTTCAGATAGGAGTAGCGTCAGAAGCAGAATGTAAGAAGGAAGAGGTCCCAGGGAAAGGGAAAACAGACTAAATCTGAAGTTGCAGCAAGATCCATCTCTTTTTAGCAGAAAAGGAGGCAGCGAGGCACGATGCCAGGCGGTACCTCTGCTCCACTTGACTGCGGTCCAAAATGACAGCTGACGGCTGCGGCACAGACATCATGGACGAGCAGATGTGGCGGCAGCTTTCCAAGTGCAGCAACACTTCATTCCTCCCCTCTTACTCTCTCTTTCCCTCATTTTCTTATTTCCTTATCATCAAGGAAATACTCCCCACCTCCCCATTCCTTCCTGCACATCTTCCTCCTCATCACGTATTTATCCTTCCCAGATTTTTTTTTAGCTCATCCAGACCCTCCCTCAAACCACCCCCACAGTCCTTTGCAACAGAAATTTAAAAAGGAGGTTTCTGATTAGGAAACTAACTTCCCAGACAGATCCTCTCTCAGCATTGTTCTTCTCCAGAGACTGATCATCTCTCCCAGCATGCACCTGTAGTAAAGAGGTTATTCAGCTCTCTCGCAGCTGAGGCGCAGCTGACTACTCTCTGGCCCACATCCGGCTCTATTTCCACTCCAGCTAATCAAATTGCTTTCATATAATCAGCTAATTGCTAGCTAATGTAATTTTACAATTATTACATTCTCTAAACATTTCATTTTAAACATTTGGCTACAAATGCTACACTGACTGTCCCTCCCTATCCCTCGCTTTTCCCTCCCTGTTTATGTGTGTGTGTGTGTTTATCAGCATCTGTGATCTCTCCCCATGCAGACTTTCTCCAGATTGCGTGGTTCTCACTGTTTTCTGTGGTCCAGAAGAGAGTAATCTTCCCAAAGCAGTGGGGAAAGAAAAGCGGGGGACCCTCAGCGGGACGAGTTTGTCAGGAGTATAGGTCAACCAGGGCAGTTAATAATGCTGTTATCTTGGAGGCAAGCAGGAGGAGGAGAAGGAGGCGAAGATGTGGTAAGACAGAGGAGGACCGGGGAGAGCGGAGATAAAGTGAAAGTAAATAAGAAAAGAGGATGAAGAGGAGGTGTTTAAAAGGAGGAAGGATGAGAAGTAGGGGCAGGAGGGAATATGCTCATGGTTCAAAAGGAGCCGTGCCCACAGAGAGGGAGCCCTGCTGGGTCTGTGCAGGGGGAGTGGAGTGGAGGGGCAGGTGGAAGTCTGGAGGGCTGTGTTTGTCTGCAAGTGGCTGCTTCTTTGTGTGCAAATGCAAAGGTAGGGCTGCCATATTCAATATTCCTGTCAGGCTGGACTTAGAATACCAAAACAACCTGTCTGGGAGAATCCAGATGCTCCTGCTCCTCTTCGCACCTTCCTTCCTCCCTCCTCCACTCTCCACCTCTCTCCCTTTGCTCCCTCAGCACACATACGGTGGACGATTTCAACTTGCGTTTTTCATTTTTTTTTTTTTTTTATTATTGCAAAACTGGTATTTCTTCCTAATGGTGTGTTTAAGTCGGGAGTAAAACAGTTGTTTTGTGAGGGATTATCAAATGTGTTAATAGTACAACATCTTGACTCAGAACACAGATGTTTGCTGTTGTAACAGAGATGGTTTGTACATTTTGATCTCTGTCAGTGGTGAAATGACTCGAGGTACAACTGTGGGGAGATGAAAACAGTTGGCAGGGTCGCAGTCTCTTCAGTTAAAAAAATAAATTAATAAAAAAACCCAAAAAGAAAACATCTTTGAGGTTTGTTGGGCACTTTTTTATCAGCTGCAGATCTTTTATTTATTTTATTGTATTTTTTTTAAGAAGAAACAATAAAAATGGTGTGGCAACATTTTATGTGGATTCCTCTTTCCTGCTCCGTCTCGCATTTAGACAAACCTCATAAGATATGCTTGTAGTGTTGAGAAGAAGGCATGCTCCGCAGAACAAATGGTGTTAATTTGCCGCGCCTCTCTGAAGCTGCACATTAGAGAGAAGCCTTCAGGGAGAGAGGGAAGGGAGGGCGGGGGAGGAGGAGGAGATGCGGGGAGATGGGGGGGGAAGGGAGCTGAGGGTGGCAGAGGGAAGTAGGGAGAGGATGGAGAGAAGAGGTGGAGGAGGAGGAGGCAGCAGCTGTGCTGGAATTAATGTCTGCATGCCAAATTAGAAACACCATGCATCTCCGTCAGAAATCCACTGAAAAAAAGAAAAACGAGGAAGGGGATGGGAGGAAAGAGTGAGAAAGAGTAGATAGATAGATAGATAGATAGATAGATAGATGTGTTGGTGATGGAAGACCCTCATCACAGAGGTGCGAGGCTTGTGGGGGCCACTGCTCCCAGTGGTGGCCCCCGGGGACACAGCATGCATTTGATTATCAGTGAGAGGATCAATAATGAGAGTAGAGCCGCTCTCTAATGATAGCTGCAGGCCATGGGGCCAAGGGGCCTCGGGGTAGTGAGCTGGCATGACAACCCTCATAAATACAGCATAAGAGTTGAGCAAACTGAGAGTGAGCGTAACATGCAGGTCAAACATGTGTGTGTGCGTGCGTGTGTGTGTGTGTGTGTGTTCTTTTGGGCCAGTACGGTTGAGAGGTATGTCAGATGAAGGACACAGAGAGCAGATGGCTGCGTTGAGCTGTACGAGCACCTCACCTCGTCTCTGCCTCGTTCAGCGCGGCTAAATGCAATGTACCACTCACTCATATCGACACCGTACAACCCCTGAAAACTCCTCTGCAAAAAAAAAAAAAAAACACACACAGCGCCTCGTCCTGCTTGCCAACAATTTTGTCGTCCTGCGGTTTCCTTGTAAGCTTCTGAATTTTACACCTTTTCAAGCTGAAAACCTGGTTAAAGAAACTTTTTTTCCCCCCTTCAGATAGGTTTTCAGTGCAGGTGTTTACTCAGATCTCTACATTCAGGTATTATTATCCTCCTCTGCTGCAGCAGGTCAAACAGCAGAGCCACCAAATAGGTGACAACAAGAACAACAACATGCTCTTTAGCTCATTTCAGGATTTTTTTTCTTCTGCTCTTTCGTTGCTGAGCTAAATTAACCATCCCATTCCTCTTCTTTGTGTGTCCTCTGCAGAAACAAAGCAGCCCCCCCCCTCACCCCCTCCCATACAGACAACACACACTCTGGCTCCCTTTTCCTCCCTGCTCCCCAACCATCCTGTCATTGTAAAAAGTGTCTCCCGTCTGACCGTGCACCACCACCGCCTTACCCCCACACCTCACCTTCCTCTACAGCCCCCTCCTCACCCACTGCCTCCCTACCTTACACCCCAACCCCCTTGCTCTCCGAGCAACACGCCCGCTCTCCCCCCTTCTCCTCTCCCTGCCTCCCAATCACCCCCCGGGAGGTGACATCTGCCGGGATGCGCTCGGCTGGTTCCAGATGCACCACCGCCTCCTCCACCACCGCTGCAGCCGCCACCACCCGAGCGAGCGAGCAAACCAGCGACACCCCAACACTCATTTCAATTCCATCACCCTCTCCCAATCATCTTGCCTCTCCCCAGTGCAACATTAACGAGCCTCTTTCATTTGAATACATAATTAGCCGCCCGAGCACTCTGCTTCACTAATTTTGAGACAAAAGGATGGAGGAGACGAGGGGGTTGGGGTGGGTTTTTTAAGGGTAAAGGGGGTGGGGGATGGCATGTGGGATGAAGAGGATGAGCCAAGTAATGATACCCCCCCCCAAAAAAAAAAAAATAAAGCATTTTAATTTGGGAGTGGAGGGAGGTGAATTTCTTATGTTTTTCTCTTTGTCTTCTTCCTGCTGGCCTCACTCTCTTTGTGATTTGTGCATTTGTGAATCCACGACTTCTTCTGTTTGGCAATGTGGCTACATCTGCCTTGGAGTTGTTCCTCAGTCCTTCCTTTTTGTATGTGTGTCTCCAAATGACAATGCATGCATGTGAGTGAATCCATCACCAGCCCTCGGGGCATGCAGCACTCCCAAGCCAAAATAAACCCCACTTACTCCTGCACAATAAATCATTCCTCTCAATGAGCTGAAGCCAGCTGAGACACCCCTTAGTGCATTACAATATCATCTAGCTACATTCAATAAACATCGCTCCTATTGCCCTCACTGTGGGTGACTTGGGTTTGCCAGAAATAATGGCCTTGAGGCTTTTACGTGAGTTTGACGACACATTCAAATAGCTGCGAACATGTGTCAGGGTTATATCATATTCCCGATTTACAGTCACTTAATGAACCAGAGCTCCTTTGTGTGTTTGTGTATGCGGAAAGAAATATTGAGTTTATTAAAGCCAACAAAGAAGGGACAAATCGAGAGAGAGAGAGAGATAGAGCTCAAACGTGAAGGAGCAAATAGGAGCGAAGATTGCTTCTATTTTCCATGTATCTCGCCTGCGAAAGTGACGTCGTCTCTCTTTCTTCTTGGTGCTGTGCCAGGCCTGGCCTCCTGTCAGCTGTCGGGGGAGCCAAATGACAGCTTTGATCCTATTAGGATCGGTGCCAAATCAACACTTTGCTCATTAAGGACCTGCACGCGCCAGCTAACGACGTACCCGCCTCTTCCACGCAGCCCTGTGGCCGACACCGCGTGCCAGCCAACCATGCACTGCATGTGCCAGGTGAGCGCCGGGGCCTGGGCGAAACGCTCTGCAGAGTCAGTGCTGATTCAACACACTTCAAAGCATACGATTGCTATACGATTGAGAAGTCTAATTACAGATTACCAACCGTACAAGGTAAAAAAAAAAAAGGACTATTAATCTGTAAAAATCAAGAAATCTCTCTCTTAGTGTCAGGATTTTCTTCATTCAGAAGTCACTTCTTCAGCAATTTGTCTGTCCATCCATTCATCCATTCATCATCCATCGTGGTCACTTTTTGTTTTATTAATTACAACAAACCATAAATGCACCGAATCGTGACGTCAAAGCCAAAATATTTTAGACTGCCTTGTCAATATCGAATATAGTTGCATGTTAATCAGGGTTGTAGCTTCTTCCTGGTGGAAGAATTGTTTGCATCCGTGAATAGGTGCAAACTTAGAGGTCATTTTGAGAGAAGCATATTGTTTCACATCCTGGCATCAGAGACACTGCTGAACTGAACTGAGATAGTACTGCCAACAATTAAACGTTATCCCTCTCCTGCTGTTAACGTTTTAGTTTACAATAATGTAAAAAATACTCCTAAATCAGTTCTTCTGTTTCTTTTTTGTTTGTCTGCTCTAGCTTCTCAAATCCCCAGTCGGTCGTGGCAGATGGCCATTTGCTCTAAGCCAGGTTCTGCTGGAAGTTTCTTAGAGTTAAAGGGGATAGTTTCCTCTCCACTGTCGCTACATGCATGCCCAGTATGAGGAATTTCTGGAAAGTCAACAACCTAGGATGCAGCAGGAAGGTCAAAGCAAAACGTTCAGGATAGGCAGACATTTGTCACAGAAAAAAAATAAATAAAAAAAATCTCAGTCCAATTTCATTTATCAAAAATCTTTATCTCTTGTGTGAGAATATGCATAGATTTTCACTGCTTCACTAACCTAATGAGCTGCACACACTCCTGTCAAGCTCGTCCTCAAACACACACAAAGCTGCACAAATACACACACACCTGAGTCTATATATTTTACGATTTAGATGATTTAGAGTTAAATTATACAAGCCTTTGTTTTTGTAACTTTATCCTTAAGCGACACTCTTCTCTGTCATTCTCTGATGTTTGATATTTTTTTTTCCAAGTTTCTTCATCTTCTTCATGCGGGACTCCCGACCTGATATTGTTTCGAAAGGGTTAAGCAGATTTTCAGTGTGTTGTCTGCTCCGCATCAACGTACATTATGTACTCCTAATTTGCATACTGCAGCGCGAGCTCAATTAAAATGAACTTTTAATTTCTTACAAGTAAATTAGTTTTGCATGTGATGCGTGCAAATGTCGGTATAATGGGTGCTTTTTTAATAGGCTCACTAGCTGAGTGCACCCGACAAAGTCTTAGGATGGAAGGGAATGACGCAAAGAGACGCAGCAACCTAGAGACCTCACCTCACACGGCCACACCCACTAACTCTGTGCAAGTCCCAGGTTTTATTGTGCCAAATGTTTTACCTTACAAGCTTTTTGGCTTCTCCTCTTTTTCTACAACCGGTTTCTTCTCTCCAACAGAGTCCGATTCAGAATTTCAATGTTCGCGTCCGTCTCTCGTCAAGCACTTTTCCTCCCTCCATCCTACTCCTCCCAAAAGCCCCAGTTCACTCGCCCCTCCTGCTGCTCCCCTCTGGGGTCCAGAGGTGGTCTTTGTGTGCTGAGTGCTGCTGATGTCAGGGCTGCCAAACAGGTGCGCAGACAGAAAGGGTCCCGTTGTTGCCCGACCGGCGGCTTGGTAAACAAACGCCGCCGAGGTCCGTGCCACAGCGTGACGTCTCCAACACACACCAGACACGGGTATCTAACATCTCGGTTCACAGTGGAGTGGAGGAGTGGGATGGAGTTTAAGATAGCCGAGAGGGGGAGCGCACAAAGCTGCATTATGATGATGAAGCGACACACACCTGCAGGGGTAAGAAAGCGTCGCCGCAGTGTGACCCTTGCTGTGCCGCAGGTGCTCTCTGCGTGAGCTTCTGCAGGCCAAAAAGGGAGCAGTGGGATTATCTGAGGGCCGCTGCTCTTACCACACACACACACATAGATATGCAAACTTTGAGCCTTAGGCCTGAGAGGTGTTAGACTTCCACCGCTATCTTCATTCTGAATTTAGTCTGCTTTGTCTTTGCCCATTTTTGTCCTTTTCTCGCCTATTTTTATCCATCCTTCTCGTTTTGTTTCGAGAAAATCCTCCCCTCTGGCTCCCACTCGCTCTATCTCTCCTCTCCATCTCTTTCCTCATTCCTCTCAGCTATTCTTTCTGCCCTTGCTCTCCTGACTCACCCCCCCCTCCCCCTGCCCAGTCCTCCCTCCACCACACTGCACAGCTGTGCAGAGGCAGATTAGTGTGTTAGTACCTGTGAGGCAGAGGCACGGCAAGCTGCATGCTAAAACCCAATCAGCTAATGTTGATAAAGGAGGCGGGGTACGGACATCTGTTCACACAAAACACCAAACTCATTTGAATCACAAGATGAAATGACTTACATCTGCAGAATTGGAAAATGTCTTTTTGCCCTCCTTGTTTTAATTTGGAGGGAGGTGGGCATGCTCCAGATGCTGAGGTGACGTGCTGAGTGACAGGCATCCAGCATGCCAGAGGAAAGCATTTATTTATCTACGTTTGTGCAAAAGTACAACTGGGCTTGTTTCTGTTCTAAAATACTTGATTTTATTGTCTAGATCAGGAAAAACTCTTTTAAAATTGTGAACATGTTTGGATATGTTAATTGTTGCAAATTTCTCCAGTGTGTGGGCTGAATCTAAACATAGACTTGATTTAGTGAACCTTTCTGTGACTGAGCATTAGATTTCTATTTTCAAAATGCTGTGGATATTTATTTTTCTGTATTCAAAGGGAACAGCAGGCACACAGGTGCATGCAACTCTTCTCTTTTGAATTTAAATGAACAAAATAAAAAACTTTAATTCCAAAAAGGTTAAAGGTGACTTTATGTAAGCAATGTGGTTATCATTGCACTTCACAGATTACTCATTCTGGAAGATGAATTTGACTGACTTGAATGAATTTACTGTAGATTTGATCTTTTCTACTCTCTCCTCTTGCAGAATTGAATGAATCCATCTGATCTGGCAGCATTTCTGGCACAGACCCAGATTTTAAGCACATTCCTCAAATTCTCAGCATGATTGAGGTCGGGGCTTTCCAAAAGCTTAATGTTAGCCTGCTTTATCCATTCCAAAACCCATTTTTAAGTTTGTTTGGGATCATTGTGCTGTTGGGACAGACAGTTGTGTCCAAATAAGAACAAACGAGCACAAGAAGATACAGAACGTTCATACTGGAATAAAATTAGCTATCCATGTGGATAAGCCGAATGGCCTCTAGAGAAAGGTTTATTTTTTTGTTTGTTTTGTCAAGTGAGACAGTGAGAGTTATTTTGGCCAGAATGACAAGAAATATACTTTCCTTTATGTCTAAGAACATGAAACCAAGCTACAAAGCAAGGTGGTGGTATCGTCATGCTGGAGAACTGCTTCCTGCCAGCTGGTGTTTCTGTAATAGGCAGATGGGGGAGGAATTTCTGGAATAAATAAACAGATGAGGGTGGTGGTAACTTTATCCCATTTTTCACCATGTGACCACACCCAATTTATACCTGCACGAAGTAGTGCTGCAGAATATTAATTTTGTTTGTATGCGCCAGGATTACATTCATATTCAGGCAACAAATGATTGAAAATCCTTTTCTCATATTCTAATTACAATGAATTGTAAAGAAATTTGTTTATGCAACCACAGCAGATCACTCATAGTGATCAGGATTTGATCAGAGTGTATTTAATATCTCATAGCAATCAGCTGACTCACCAGAACCAAATTAATCAAACAAATCTGTCAGATAATGCCACACAATTGAACTAAATTATACATGAGATATAAAAATGTTTATGTTAACTTCAACTTCAATTATTTATTCATGTTGGTAAAAATGGTTTCTTCACAGATGCAAACTAGAAGAACAAACGGACAAAATGACAACATTTAGGTATGAAACGAGCGAAGGAATCGAAAAACAGGCAAAATGGCCCAAAGGAAACGTCAGCTGTCATTATTAAAATGATACTTTAAAGCAGGAAGAGCCAAAAAAAGCAAACAATTTAAATAAACACTGGCATTCCCGCTAAGAGGACGAGTCAAATGATCTGGCTGAATGATGCCAGAATCTTCCTGAAACAAAACGGGTGTGATTGAAATAAAACTTGCTCATGGAATTTTGACAAAGTATATTTGAACAAGGCCTTATCATTTTGAATGAGAGAAAATTAACAAATACATTTAATTGGACCATCTATGTTAGAACAATGCAGTAAGAAACTGGTTAAAGTAAACTTCCAAATGAAGTTGTTTTAACAAAGACTTATTACTGTGACTGAATGTCATGACTAATATATTTTTTTCAGTACGCACCAGTTGTCCTGAAAAACACTGTACAGACTTCGATAGACTGAATGTTTTCTTTCTTTCTCTGCGACAAACAAAGAGAGATGCTTTTTCAAAACTATGCAAAGAAAAAAAAAAAGCTTATTTAAAAAGTCTAAAGTTGTTTTTCTGTGTTGTCAGCTTGCTTGATTTAATTTACAATAAGAATTGTAATAAAAATTTATAATGAACAAAAGTCTCAGAAACATTTTCAAAACATCTGCAGCCGCATTTCACAACGACATCTGCTGCGACTGTAGACAAACACCCACCAAAGTACTCAGACTGCCTTCTTGAACAGGTCCGACTCATTGCACACATCAAACGGCATCATCCTGTTTGGATGACAATATTAAAAAGCAGTTTATTCTCACAACTGTCGTGACAACTGTTGATTATTTTCTGGGTGGAAAAACAATCTCAAAAAGCTGCTCAAATGAAAAACCTGAGCTAAATTAAACAAGAGACGGAGCGCTTTACTGTCACAAATTTCAAAAGTTCAGCTCATACTTGCTTGATTTAAAGTGATTTCACTGAATCTTTATTGGCAAACCGATCACACATGAATGGGACGTGTCATAAACCGGGCAGTAATACGACAAAATGCTTTACATGAGGCTATAAACTGTAATGTCTGAACTCTTTAAATTTAAAAGTCTTTGCAGTTCTGATCCTCATATGGGATATACCATGTATTGGAGGTTAACTCAAATATAACATGTGTGACATATATGTTGCCTCTCACTCACACACATTTTGTCAAGAAGAGTTTCACCTTTTATATCAGAAACAATTTACTGCATCTACATCATCTCTCAGTGACATTGAGGATTCGTGCAGGAAACCGTTTCTCTCAGCTCCATGTGATCCACACACAGAGTGACTTTAGAGAGCATGTAAGTTAGGTTCAGGTCAGAGGATAAGTGCTGTGTTTTCTTGTGTGAGATCTAACTCTGTGTTTAAAAGTATGTTGTGCTTTTTTGTTGGGGGCCGTTGACACACACTAGGTTTTCTTTAAAAATCCTATCCATTGGGTTGTACTAGCTGCCACATGAGAAAACTTTGCTCTGATTGGTTTTCTTTGTTCAGTGACACAGAGGCCAAATAAGTGAAATCAAAAGATGCAAGCATCTATACATCTCAAAAACTGGATAAAATCTATCATTGAACATTATCACCCCTTAAATCCACCGTGTCCAGCTACATTAAACCCAGAGTCATGCATTGGACAGAGGCAGGATCCATCACCCAAGAGGCGGGATGTTTTACACCACTGCATCCAATAGTTTGCACTACGCTCCTTGATGTGAGGCTTGGATCTATCTGCTAAGCCGTGGAAAGTCAATCCCTGAAGCTCTTTTTCATTTTTTCTGACAGTCACATGCAGTTTGCAGACCTAGCTAGTAGCTTCCTAGAGAAGAAAACATCTGCGCACGATGCACATCAGCATCTTCTGACCCTTCTCTCACATGGCTTCGCATGGCTCACTACGGTTTCGAGAAGCAGTAGGTATGCCTAGATGCAGGATTTTATACACTTGTGTCTGTTACTTTCACTGGAACACCTGAATTACATTATCTCGAGTGGTGGCCCAATACATTTGGCAATAACATACTGCTTCTGTGGAGAGCAGTTTTTCGTATCTTTCTAGGGATGTTACACCATTGAGAACAAAGATATTTCACCAGAAGTTTTAACTTACTGCTATTCAAACACTCTACTTTGCACATTCAGAAGGAATACGTAGTAAACAGGATTTAGGTTTTCCCCGGTGTCTCCTTCCAGCTGCATGTACCCAGACAGCATTTAAAGGGAGACAGCTGATTCAGATGCCTAACCATCACAGCTGACACCTTTTGCTTTCGACTCAGCTCTCTATGTTTTTTTTTTTTTAATCACAACAGACTGGAAGAGTTCCCACATTGCTGCAGGAAGTCCATCTTTATCTGTCCACCCTCATTACTTGTGAGCAGACGACGAGGTCCTTGAACTCCTCTGCTTTTGGGTGGAAGAAACCCCTAATTGTTCGCTAAAATGGGCTGAGAGTTAAACACTGTTATCAGATAGATTGTGAAGCTATGACTCAATTCTGTCAAATATGGCATTTTCTTGTCAGACACTGAACAGCCACCGTTAGCCTCGGTTAACAAAACAGTGACCAGATAATACCTGTATGCTGAAAAAGTCACTTAAAAAAACCCATAACAAATTGCTCAAACAAAAAGTTTGAAGATTTAAGTTGTTTAGACAGCGCTGTGTTTTCCCTTTAATGTTTTTTTTTTTCCAGATGTCGTCAGCTAGCTCTTTCTTTTGAATTTCTCCAAAATTTCCAAAGGAAGTATTTGATGCAAGATGTGGGAAAACATTAAGTATTCTGAAACAACTCACGCAGCCTGACTCCAAACCATCTGAAATATCTATTTAGTGTTCGATCGTTCAAAACTGTCCACAAACCAGCCTTTAACAAAACACAACGTCTGATCCTGCACAGTGACAGAGCTACTTTATGCAGACTGAAACTTCTAACGATGGGTTTTAAATGCATTAGTTTGAATACCAGCTTTGAACCAACTACACCATTATGGTTTCATGAATGAAAATGCTCTTGGACCAAAAAGTACAAGAAGTTAATGCATTTCCTCTTGAGAATCAATAATTGTAAACTCTGCTGATTTTGAAATAAGAAATGTTGTTTTTCTCTTTTTTCTCATCGGACTTGCATGTGGGAAAAAAGGCTGAATTTTCAATGATTATAAGTAAGATGGTTTAAAAAAAAATGTGGAGGCAGACACATCTGGTTAGACATATTCTGACTGGTTACTGAATTAATTTTGACCAGCAATAATTAAAGCAGTCGTAGATGAGAGTTTTAATGAATTATAAATGTGTCTAATAGATTGCAAAAAAGTGGAACAATGTTTGCGTTTGTTCTGGTGCAGCAACATCTGCACTTATGAACTGAAAATGAATAAAACCTAATGGATGAATTTTGTAGCAACTTGGGCCGCCTAGTACAAGTCGTTGTAGGTTACCAGCTGAAAGCTACTTATATCATTAAACCTATCTGTGCCACTACTTCCTGTTGTTACTTCGCTGCTGCTTCACATTCTCACTGATGTTTTTGGAGTTTAGCTTTTTTTGTGCATTTCCCAGTCATCTTTTTGGCGGATTTCTATTTTCTGATGGCCTATTTATCCGAGCTGCTCCCTGTGCTCTTGCACAACCTCGAGGCATGCATATTTTTCTTTGTACATGAATGGCGATTAGTGCAACTCTGCCAATCACTATAATTTACATTAAATTCGAAATTAATTTCACACTTTTTTTTTCTCTCAGTAATTATGTCAACAGCTGCTGTGAAGCCAAGCTGCACGCATGAATTTTAATAGGGTTTTCTTTGAAATCCCTCTGAACTTTGCAGAGAAAAACAATATTTCTCTTGCAAGCTCACACGGATTTATACTGTTAGAAGAAGAAGAAGAAGAAGAAAAAAGGCAGTGCAAGTATAACATATTTAGATGTCATGAAAAGATATAACTCAGCATGCAAATTGAAGTTTATGTTTATTACTGGATTTAATAAGTAAATAAGAGAAAATAACATTTTATTTATCATGTCAGAACAGATAGCTTAATGATATCTGCAGCAAAAAACAAAAAACAAAAACTGTTTTGTAAACTATTGCTGTATATTTAAACCTTTTATTATCTTATATAGGTCCCCAATGCAGTCTCATATGGTGACAATTGCTTCAGTCTGCTGTTTGACTGTATTTCTCTTTATCTCATGTGAGTGTTAAAGCTTTAAAAATGGCACCTGCTAGCCAAACTCCAGCGCGCTAATAAACCTGCTCTGAACCAGAATCACCCCCCCTCCCTGCCAACATGAACATATGATTATTTACCACACGTAGAAATAAATTGGTGCTTTTCTGTGTTTGCTTCTGTGACAGACTCAAGGAGAATGGGAAAGCGAAAGAAGCAGGAATTATGAGGCAGTAAACAGAAAAATAAGCAGGAGAGAGAGAGAGAAAGTGAAACAGGGGAGGCAGGTTGGAGGGGTCAGGATTGAACCAGTGAAGCTCTTGTCTTCACTCAGCAGGAGCTCATGACCGGCAGCCTTACAATTACAATGGCGTTTAAGGCAGACAGAAGAGGGTGAGAACCATAAACCTATTAAAACTCTCCTGACAAGAGAGCTTTGGATTCATAGTCTTCAGCTCAACCCAGGCTTCCAGCTGAACTCATGTGGAACAGATCTAAGAGGGACTAAATGAATATTTTCATCTTATGCAGTTTAAAAACAAAATAATGTTAATATACACTATACCTTTCGCTTTGTTTAGGATATTATTCCCCTTAATACATACCTGAACTGCATATGGACACCCTGACTGTCCTAGCATTGTATGACACTGACAGATTCTTGAGAAAAACAAAATTGAAGTTGAACAAGCAAACAAAAACACAAAGTGCAGCTGCTGTCTCTCAGGTTTTGGCTATGCCATGCATGTTGGTGTTTATGGTCCCACTTTTTATGTGGGTCCAAATGTAAGATGAAGTGCACATTGCAAATGATCGAATCTTGTTACATAGATGACATTGCTACAGCTTTAATGTTCTCACTCTTTGTGCCTCAACAAATAAAGAACCTCTTTATTGCACAAAAATAAACCCTCACAGGTGAACTTAAGACACTGCTAGATGAGCACAACAGAGGTTATTATTTTATTATATTTAGTAGTTCATGATTCCATGTTTTACAGTAGTAGTACTTGGAACGTATCTAGTCCTGATCTTAACTGTAATATTTCAAAAGAAATGAAATGAAGTGCTATTGGTTGTGAAGGCATATAAAATGATTTGCAGGTTTGAATGAAACGTAACAAGTGACAACGCGGCGTTGTGTGGGCGCAAACTAAGGCAACACATTGGAGAAGGAGCAAAACATCACATAAAATATCAAAGTTGCCGTTTTACAAATCCCTCAGATACATTTTGGTCTAACTGTCAATAACTCAAAATGAATCAGAGATATGCTAAGCTACTTTGCATTTTGTCTGTGACAAATCCAGAATGGCATTAGAAGAAAATATGATTATGCTCCTCAGAATGAAAAGCAGCAATCACTTCTCCATCCACAAATTGGCACAGTCAAAGTTACCCTTAACAACTCTTAGTTTAGGCGTTTTTTCCTGGAGACAGCAGCTTAATAACTTATTTTCATTGATTATAGTTAGCTTTAATTATGATTTTGTTTTTAATTTTGTACCAAATTTGTGATCGGATAATTGACACATAATGCCGATATGCATATGAGGCACTGGTGAAGCTGGAGGACATGCTTTACTTTTGATGAGGACGGGAACATCTGTAGCTCCCTCAGGCTCGCGTAAGATCGAGCTGTGCAGACTGGTTTTACTGCTGTTTTACTTATGATCTCTCAATTCTGCTTCTTTTTTTTTTGTAATATCAGTTTTTCACACAGTCTAAGATGTTGATTTGTCTTTCTTCTTCTTTTTATTTTATGATGCCTGCAAACCATCCTGCTCAGATCCCCGAGGAGAACACCTGCTATTCCCGAATCTTAACACAGATTTTCAAGATCCAGGAAATGTTTTATAAATGAGCTGTATTAATAGTTATAGGTCTGGAGAAATGATCAGCACAGTCGCGTTTTAAGCTGCCCTGTCAGCAGTTTTTGTAGGTTTGACTTTTGCATAATGTTTTGGGCTGCAGGGAATAATTATTGCAATAACTGCACTGCATGAATCACAGTTTCTGTACTCATATTTTTACCTTTTCCTCCTGACGAAAACACACAGTCTGTACTTGTTCCTTACGAACATACTTTTACGTATGAGGGTGGGGGGGGGATCCTGCTGTGAGGTCAGTAGATGACACAAGGAGACCATCGGCATCAGCGTCTTCAAAGTTGCCCGCCTCTCTTGAAGACTCAGTGGAAACCAATCAAACAAAGCATCTATTGATCAGAGAGGTTAGAAAACACGGTGCTGCTGGTGTGCTGTGTGCAGAAAGAAAAAAAAAAATGCTGGTGATAATGACTGTGGCCCGCGTGGCCCTCCTCCTTTGTCTCGCTTCGACTCAATCACATTGTCCTCAAACATCTCCACAGAACCTCCCGCTGCTTTCACACCCCGCGCCTCTGTCTCAGCTTAACACACGCGCATCACCGTGCACGGTCGCACACAATTCACCGTCTTCATGTCTCTCAAAATTAGTCACACTTATTTTCACAATAATAAAGCAGCGAGAACAATGGGGCTTTCTTCCTCGGTAATCAGGTTGTTGTTTTTTTTCACATGATCATGATCTCAATCAAAAGTCAGTGCTAAAAATAAATGTATTAACAACCACAAGCCAAGGGGGGGAGGGGGGAAATCACCTTGGATGATCCAAAGGATATAAACTGACATACAAATGAGTAGCAGATCTGATGTTAGAAAGCATCTCCTGATATAAAATCAGACTTTGTTCAAACCATGTAGAGTTAGTATTATCTCTCACTGCACACAAAAGGATTCTGCATGAGGAAAAGTATAATGAGACATAAGAAGAACCAACAAAGTCAACTCAACTTTTTTCACTATAAAAGGGACACTTTGGATTTTTCAGATTAGGTTAAGTGGAGTCATTTTACCTCTAGCTTAGCAGAAGGATCTTGTTTTGTAGGACTTCAAAACAGATTGGTTACATCTTAAAATAAATAATGTTTATTTTATCCCATCCCAGCCGTCCTTGACTCCATTATCACTTTTGCATTTTATGATTATTTTAATATCATTTCATCTTGGGGGGTGAGGGGGAATCTAAAAGATAAAACACTTTGAGGTGTTCAGGATCTTTTACCTGTTTTTAAGCACATTATTTCTTTGTGAAAACAATAGTACTGTAATCTTATTTTCAAATGTATTTTAGATAAAACATTTTAAAAAGCCAGATATTACACAGTGAATTCATTGAGCCATTTGTCTAAAGGATCAAATATCACAAAATATTTTGGAAACATACAAAATTGTGTCAGATATTTTTGGTAATCTTTTTTTTTTTCTATTCGAGCCTCTTGTTTGAAAGATTTATCATTAAACCACTGAAATACAAATGCCTATTACAGCCATATGCTATGATTCACGGTTTGTCTATCTATTTCAGAAAAGATTTAAAGCATAATTTACAAAATCACTGAGCCAACTGAGTTAGTTTTGGCACCTAATCAATAACCTTTAGAAATCAACTATGTTAAAACCAGATGCAGTAGTTACATCAGTTCTGGCTGGTTTGGGTTGCCACTGAATGTCCTGGAGAATGGGAAAGGATGCAAAGATGCAAAGATGACATATTTAGAATAAATCAATCTAGTTTGAAATCAAGGTAACCTACTAAAGAGAATGGTATTACATTTCTCTGCTGTTTTTATACCTTAATCATTTGCCTCGTTTTCAGTCCTGTGCTCCTCTGTCACTTTCTCTGTGCAATTTCCAGCCTTTCTCACTTACTCACCAGCCCTTCAGGTCCCCAAGCAGTCTGTGCTTTACAGTGTGAAATGTGTGTGTGTGGGGGGGAGGGGGGGGGTGTTTTGCTGTGGTCTCCCAAATGATACCCAGCACAGCAATGGATCTAAAAGCAGTCAGTTCTTTGTTACAGACAATTAAATCCAATACAGCTCTGAGTCTCATGTCAGACAAACAAGCACTGTTGCACAGACCTGCACACACATACACAGAGGACAGTGAATATACATTGTTACCACAGAAGTGAGGTTCAAATACCACTCAACCTCACAGGGGAGGCTGATGACCTTTACCACAGCAGCACAGTCTGTCCCTTTCCTTCTGTCACTCTATAGCTGCTTCCCCTTCGCCTCTCATCATCCACGTTCGCTGCACCTTATAGGCTTTCTTATCCTTCTGTCTCCCCTGGGAGTTCTGCTCCTCCCAGTGCTCCGCAAAATACACCCGTCCCCTTCACATTTTCCCTTTATACCTCGAGCCTCCCTGACAGCAAGGGCAACTTTCCTCCTTCCATTCATCATATATGTCACGGTCACTTTACTGCCACTCTGCACTCCTTTCTCTTTATTATTTGATTTTATTTCTGTGAAAAGGTGACAGTGGACCACCAACCATCTGGCACGAAACACAGCGACAACGGATAGTCGGATATTAGATTTTTAACAGAAATGAATTTTTGTGGATGCATCCATCACCTCTGTCACTTTTGTGATAATTGCTGTGGAGTGGGATTTGTGAGTGTGTGTGCATGCATGTGTGTGTGTGTGTGTGTGTGTGTGTGTGTGTGTGTGCGTATCCGCGTGCGTGTCGACACACTGCGGTTACGCATAAACCACAGAAGTCATATAACTGAATGGATTCAGACAGCGACAAAGAGTTAAAGCAAAAAAAATAAAAAATAAATAAACAGGCAATCACAGTTTGTATTCAGGGTATGTTTTAATAAATGCTGAGTACAAATAATAGATCAACTATGCACCTTCTTAACAAACAGGCTTTAAAACCTAAAAGAATTTGATTAGAAAGAATTTGTAAGCAGAAAAATCACTGGCCACTTTATTAGGTACACCTTGGAAGTACCTTTTTCGCTATAGTTCTTTTTGGTATCCATTGAATAAGGTGTCAGAAACATTCCTCAGAAATTTGGATCCATATTAACATGACAGTTTCACAAAGTTTCTACCGTACTTCCAGGTCGTCAGTCTTATGCTCCACCAGATCCTAAAGGTGCTCAGTTGGATTGAGATCTAGTGACTTTGGAGGAAACTGGGGCACAATTAACTCGCGATCTTATACAAGAAACCAGCTTGAGACGATTTGAGCTTTGCAGCACGGTCTGATTTCCTTCTGGAAGCAGACATAAGAAGATGGAAACACGTTGTTTATAATAAGATGGATATGGTCAGCAACAGGACTCCGTCAGGCTCTAGCAATTAATTGGAATGATGCTCAGGTGTGGCTGAGAAAACAACCTTGACATTGTTACACCTCCATCTGCAACCTGAATTGTAATAAGATAAAACACATCCATGTTTACGTGACGTCTATGCAAAATCCACACTTTATCCTCTATATATTGCATTTAAAATCAAAACTCATTGGACCAGGCAATGCTCTGCCAGTCAGTTGTTGTTCCATTTTAGTAAGTCTGCCTCACTTCCCTGTTCTTCGCTTTTAATAAGTGGCACCAAGTCTAGATGCCTAGATATACTGACCTACTGTCATTTAACTGGTTGATTTTGTCCTAACAAGAAGTTGAAGAGATGGACTTAATAAAGTGGTTGGTGAGTGTATAATAACATACAGTGACGTGTGTCTATAGATCCACCTTAAATTTAAAGCAAATCCTCAGAGTAAATGTAAGTTGCAGCTGTAGACTGTCAGTCATTCATGATGCTGTAATTATAAAAGCCTGCAGAGAGGAAACTGGAAGTAATTTCTTTACAAGAAAGGAAGTCCAGGTGTCTCCTTTCAAACACTCAGAATGGCCCCGTGTTTCTGTATAATCAGGGTAAACAGATGAAAGACATTTTCTCACATAACACAATATTTTGACCCAGGTGAATTTCATATTCAAACATTTAAAACGCTATGAAACAGACAAAAAGCAGCAAGAATATTCAGAGTAATGGGTAATTTGCTTTTAGTATCAATTAAATATCTGTTTGTGTTTGTTTTCAGACAAAATGTAAATACACTTCAGTCTGCAAGCCGTGTGTCAGGTGAAGAAAAACAAATAAAGCTAATGGAACATTTGGATAGAAAAATATGTTAGATATCACCTTGAATAAGTTTTATGTCCTCTTGCACAAAACCAAACTTTAACTAGAGTAAATATTTGCAACAACAACAACAACAACAACAAAAAAATAGATTATAAAATGTTTTCATTAAGTTTCCTTCATGAGAAGAGCTGCAGCTAGAAACGAGTGAACTGTGTTAAGCATGCTTGGATATGTTAGGTAATTGCCCAGCCCCTCTTTTTTGTGTTTGTACCCTGCACGAAGAAGAGGTGAAAGGCAGTCTAGGGGACGGAGAAGAGGAAAAAAAACATTCAAAAGAAAAAACAAGCAAATAGAGGGCGAAGGCGGAGAGACAGGGAATGAGGGACAGCGTGCAATGAGGAGGAAATAGGAGGGAGGAAGGAGGAGGAGTTGATAGTTTGAGGGGTCGAACACCACCTGGTATTCCTTTACAACCAAGGAAAATGCCTAGAGAAATGATAATAAAATAGAGAGAAGTTGCAGAGCCTTCTGTTGCTGACAGGAGCTGTGTATGTGCCCTGTAAGAGACGCGTGTGTGTGTGATGAATATTTCATGGCGGTTCATTAAGGAAAGAAAGTGTGAGGGAATAATTGTGTACGGGGGTGTGCGAGCGTGTGCACCCCTCGTCGCTCTGCGCCACGTCGCCTGCCTTGTGGCTGCCATCTGGCTTCACGCCATCAGAGTGCCACCCTCCAAAGCCCTCTCTCCTCACAAACATGGCAGGAAAGGAAGGGGAGGTGAGGCTGGAATAAAGGGGGAGGGGGGAGAAAAAAGAGAGAGGGCGGAGAAGAGAGGAGGAAAGGAGACAGAGCCTCAAGTTAACTTCTCCGTTTCACTGATATCATGTGACGTCTACAGTATGGTAAAGAAAGAAGTACATCTGAAAGTGAGGAGTAATGACAGACCATCACAGATAATGCAAAGTGATCCACTGTCATCTCAGTTAAGGCAGGGCCGTCTTACCTTGGCTCCGGCTGCAGTTGTAGGGTGTGTATGCTGCTAGCTCTGCTGGCAATTTAAAGATGGTTCAGTATTTAATTTGATCAAGAAAATGCCTCTACATTAAGTTCTCTAAAGACCCTGATGTCATATTCATTTTCTTGTCTTGCATATTTTGAATTCTGGACCTTGACATAAGGAGTTTAGCAGCTTTGCCATTGACAAGCTGATGGCAATATAGTCTGGCTATTGGCTTCCTACGCGACTCCGCTCAATTCTCATCGCCCTTCATTTCTCTGTCTGGCTTTCTCGCATTGACTCGGATTCCTGTGGTAGAATTTTTGAATTTAGTCTATCTGTAGTTTCACTAATGGCAGTGAAGGGAGTGAACGAAGCTGTTCAGTCAGAAATTAGTGGTTACTCTGACCCAAATATTTCCTGAAAACGTTGTCAAATATATTTTCTGTGTCAAAGCAATGTTATGTTTGTGATAAATGTTCCGCCATTTGAATACTACTTCAAGTTCTATGGATGAGCGCTTAATGTGGTTTTACTTTTAGACTGCAGATGTTGCTGCAGGAAAAGGTTGCAAAAGAAGGATCTAAAAGAAGTATGTTCCTCATGGCCAAGCCTAACTACACAATTTAAACTTACACGTGATGCGTTGTGGTAGTTTTTCAAGCTTGTGTTGCACTTTTCAATAAATATATTTTTCTAGCAATAATCATCCATCCTGACACTTTTTGTAGATTGTTGCTGTTTAACTTAGCTAAATGTTTTCTATTGGGTTACAAAAGGCCAGTAAAGCTTAAAAAGAAATCCTAAAAGCTTTTCCTAAACTTGTTCATGTTTAGTATTAATGACGATGCACCCTTATAAAAAAGGAAAAAAAAAAATATCAGAAAGTGAGATTTTCAAATCAAAAACATGGTAATTGAACTTTGGGGTATTGCAAAACAAATTAAATGATAGTATGTAATTTTTTCCCTGCTGTTTATAGTGGTACTGCCACACTGCTGTCCTTCTCTCAGAGACAAGCAGCTCCTCTCCTTAGTTCCTCTGTTCACCTTGTGTCCCCTCACATTTCAAATGAGGCAGCCTCTTGAAAAACCCATGACCTTCTGTTTGTGCAGTTTGAGTGGTCATGAGTATTTGCGAGTACGTACAGTATGTAATATCGGTGCAGTCGACAGACCCGGCCATGACTGCACGGAAATTCTCTAAAATAAGATGCCAGGTGTTTTTGTGTGTGTCGAGCACGCATGTGTTTGTGTGTGTGTGTGTGTGTCCATCTGGAGGGGGTCTTTGGGGTCGCAGTAATCTGGCACAGCAATCTCGCACTGTAATCATCTCAGTGCTCAGCAGGTGGTGTGACAGAAGGAAGGGGAGAAAAGTTTTTGCATATTTTCTCTTCGCTTACACCTTTTGTGGCACGTAGAACTGCAAGAATGGCAAAACTTAGACACATAGCTGGAAACGTCATTTGGACTGGCACCTACGTCCGGAAGACACTGCGGTGAAACTTGTGTGCTGATGAGACGCAGCACATAATTCACATTCAATCAGTCAATAATTCCCCAAACATAGGAAGTTTGCAAAACAGTATAAGTTATTACGTTAGAAGATCTATTGTTTGGGATGTTTTGAACAAAAACACATTTTTCTTCCATGACAGAAGAAGTGAAAGTGTATTGTAATATGCATTCTAACCTAAGTTTTTTTTTATTATTTAGCAGTGGAAGATGTGAGCTCATGGGAAAGCTATTCCAGGAGATCCAGGTCTTATCGAGCTTCCACACGCAGGGATAATGAACTTGTCCTATCCCAGAACATTATATACACGCGAGTGTGTGCGTGCTGTGTTTCAGGTCAGTCTCTGTGTTATTACATAGGGATGAAGGGGGCCTGGTTATCTCTACCTGGCACCCTTATCACATCTGCACATGTGACACCTTTCAATAAGCCTCCGTCCCCTCCTTTCAATGCTCTCCAGAACGGGTGCCGGGGAGATAAAGCGTGAATGAATACACTGTATGGGCATGTGTGTGTGTTGGGACGTCTGAAGGGAAAGAATTCAAAACTGCAGGCCTGCGTAAACATTTCCAGAGAGAAGTTCTGTTTAAAACTGCATTGCTGACAGCAAGAGACTGTTTTATATAGTTTAGATAATAAGTTTGTCCTTAATACGCATGTCTGGATACAGGCAGCGTTGTATGCAATATGTACTTCTGAAGTTTTCTGTGTGCTCAGAACCTGCACTCTTTAAAACGCTTTAAGATGTATATGTAGGCTACCAGACTCTGCAAACAGCACCATTTACACTTCGGCCAAACCTGTTTGAGCCTCGATTAGGTTTCTTTCTAGTCAGTGGAATCACCGGCGCCATAGTTTATATGGCAATGGACGAACATTTGTTTTATTGTCTTGTTGTTGTTTTGTCTGATTTTGTTTATTATGGACCATGTATGTGTCTGAACATTGTTATTTGTAGCTCTTGAATGAATGCACAGCACTCTCCTCTTTTACATGCAACCAGGTGTGTACAAAAGCCTTACATTTATTTGCTTTTATGGAAACTTGGTGCCCCCCAAATTACTGCTGTTCCCTGCATTTATCTACCTGTGAGTATCTGAGATCAGAATGAGTGGCAGAAAAACAAACCTGAGTCCCCGTCCAGATTTGTCTGTCATGGCTCCAGTTGTTTTAAACTTGAATTTTGGGGTGGGGGTGGGGGGGGGATACATGAGGAGTCACACTTCTGATACTTTTATTTGTTAAAAAATGAAAACCAAATATACTTTTCCTTCCCTTTAAAAATTATATACTAATTTGTGTTAGTCTATCAGATAAAGTCTAGCTAAAACAACTGGATGAAATGGAGTTTGGATATTGTTTTATTGCTTACTAAAATCAATGAAAGCCACAGACAAGGAACTGATAGCAGTGCTAATATTTATGCCTCAAGACACATTTTCAATGTGTCTCCATTTCTTAGAATGGGATTCTTTCCTTATTGGATAAGTACTAAAATTATAGGTCAGTGTGTTATTTTCAGTGTGTGACGAGGAAAATCCAATAAAGGATAACATTTGTTGAGATCTTCCCCTGCTGTGTCAATAAGTGCGGCTGTAGCAATTCACGTCTTATCAAACAGCTAACTTTCATTTTACTGTTGCAGGTGCTTTTTTTCAGGCTTTTATCAACTTTGAAGCAGTTTTTAAGAAGTTCGTCTCGCATTTTGTGTCATTTCGAATACCCATGCCCCAAGTTAAACCTACAAGCATCTGCCCGTTCGCTTCCCTGTTTTGACAAAAAGAGCAAGAGAATGGGCGGAAAGAGAAACGGGAAGGATACGGAGAAATGCAAAGCGGCGAGTCAAAGTTCTGGCTACGAAGAGTGTGAATGAGCTGAGAGTGGGACTCGGAGCCAGGCCTGTTGGCCGGTTTCCAGTAGGGATAGTGGGTGTCCCTGTGCCAGCTGGCAGCCTGTCTATCCCATCTGTGGAGCCTAGGAGAGTGTGCAGTAATCTCCTGGAGACAGCGGCTCAGCCCAGGCCAGATTTAAAGGGATATAGCCAGCTGGCCAGGCATGGACAGGTCTACGCGGCGGAGAGAAAGAAAGGGCAAGAGAAGGCCACAGAGGAGGGAGGAGGGGATGAGTGAATGAGCTGTGATAAAGCAGGTCAGGTGTAATGGTGAGGATGATAGGGGAGCTGAGGATTGCTGGTCAGGGAGCAATAAAGAGCACTGGTAAGAATGATTATAGTCCAGCTGCTGGCAAATAATGGAACTGGTTGAATGTAATGTGCATGGCTTCAGCGGCGTAAACTACAGTTCCAGATGCACTAATGTGACTAACATGCACTTGTGTCAATAGAGGCTCATGTAAGGCTATACTTCTCCCCTCTGCTGCCTTTTCCGATGCTTTGTGTTACAGAATTAATGCAGCAAAGTACCATCTCTGTGCTCATTTAAAAGAAATATAACAAGTTGTAGGCCAAGTAGCTCGGCTGCACTTTCGGTTTGATCCTCTCTGTTGCAGCTGGCAACCAGAGCACAGCTGCATAATTCAGAATAAGACTTACACTGTTCAGCAAGTTACCCTTGAAGTTCGGCTCGCCAATTAAAACTGATTCAACTTGTGTTCATGGTTCACCACTAAAGCATATTAAACCAAATTCAAGCCAGAATCATGAATAAATTCATGTTCATCCCTTCATTTTGTGACCAAAGCTAGTTAGTGTTGACAGCTGGAGTCAGTTTGCTGATTCAATATGTTCACTTTGCATTCACATTTATGTTAGTTTCTTAATGTGCAAAAACTGAGAAGTTAGTACACCACAACAAGTAAAAATGCAATCACTTTAAAACATCGTGAGCTTTAAGAAAATCCAGATTTTATTTCACACAAGCAACAGCCAATAAAACTTTCACTCACACAAATTTCCACTGTCTTGCCAAGACTTTCTTTTGGAAGCTGTAAAATAAAAACACAAGCACCAGGTCAGGATGTGCAACACTCTGACTTCACTGAACTTACACAACAGTCAACCGGATCCAGAGGAGAAATGTTGCTGTAAAGCTTGTCTTTGGGTCAGCAGCAGCTGTTCATCTTGAACTCAACCATTGCTTAATGTCACCACAAATAGCTGTGTTGACCTATCAATGTTCCCTGAAATACACCCATAAAATCATAAGTAATTTTTCTAGTAATTGACGCATTTTTTGCGGTAGAAAGCTAGACGATCACTAGCTGTCTATCCTCCATTCTGTTTGGTTTTTTCTTACAAACATTTGCGGACAAATTGTTATTATTTGGAGCTTATTTTTTTCTTCCATGTTTTTTTTCAAGGTGACGTTATGACGTAAGAAATAATGATTTTTACCATAAAACCACTCAGCTGTAAAACGCCGTCTAGCTCCATAGAAGAGCAAGTGACTTGTTAGATTGAATTTTTCTTGCAGTGGAGGGCCAGCTGTGTTGAGGAGCATTTTGTGATGAAGACATTGAAAGATTCAAACATACAGCTGGGGCCCCGACTCCATATGTTTACATCCCGTAACAAAAATGGCTGCATGCAAAAGCACTTAAACAAATAAAGGCGCACGTACGCGCCTATCGCAGCAATCAAAGACAGTAGCTGCTCATCCGCATGTAGGCGTGTTCGTATTGCGAAGGATATCTTTGAACAACGTACACACGCATGCACAGGTGCACTCAGCCAACAAGAGCGACACACAAAATATGAAGACACTCGGAGACACACATGCCTACGGCGATCTCGAAAGAATAAGTGAAGCCTTGCAAATCCCCAGATGTGCAGGAAGACAGGGGGGAAGGATGAGGAAGAGCGGGGGAGAGGGGGAGGAGGAGAGGAGAGGTGAGGAGAGGAGAGCCTGGAAGGAGGGGAGATGGGAAACGATGGAGGGAGGGAAGGCAGTGGCAGGGGCTGGGTGTTTACGACTGTTTAAAAGGCAGTGGGTGCTGTGTGCAGATTAATAAACAGGAGGTAATAGCAGAAGGACTCTATATTTATTTTTTATCTTAAATGTTGCTTGTTTGTCGAGCTGGATGAATATTGACTGTGAAATTGGGATCAGGGGCGACACATGCCAGTGCTCGGCCTTATCTCTGGGATGCAGGCAGGCCCGGGGCCGTTATCGCTGCGCCACAGTGGCGTGCCGGCACTCCAGCGCTCTCAAAGCCGCCACATTCCCTTTGTATCTGCATGGAGAAGCCTGTTTACCTTTCACTAGCTTGATATTCCTATTAAGGCCGCTGACTATTTACTCACTGCCTCCTCCTCTCCCTCCACAGGGCACATTGCTGTCTCTCATCTTTTCCTCTCTCTGTTTGTCTGTGTGGCTGTGCCTATCTTGCTCTTTTTACTGCTTGTCTCTTTGCAGTATACCTTTTTGTCCTGCCTCTGCTGCTGACCTTCAGTCTGACATAAAGTTGGGGACGTGCATTCATGTGCCAACAAGTATTAAGGGAGGAAGTTTTGTCAACGTAGAAATTGATGCAGATTTCATGGCATCCGGCATAATGGGAAACGTTCCTTAGCTGAACATCACAATTGATAAATCCAAGAGGTAAGTAACTCAACGTTCAGATGAATATGTTTTATTTAAATCTTTAGGTCTACTAATAAGTCTGCAAAGTCTGAGAGATAAGCATAAACTTAACAGAAGTTTGTGAAGATCGAGGTGACACTTTGGCAAAGTTAAACTGATTATCTTATGACGCTCTGCCCAGTTAATACATAACTTGCCCATTAAACCGCTTTTTGTTTCAGTGTCCACACTACTAGCAGACATATATAATTGTAAAGATAAATTAATTAACCTTCTTCGTCTTCTGTAAGAAGAAAGAAGATAAAATAACAGGGTATTGAAATCTCAGAAAAAGTCTGAATCAATCAATCAAGTTTATTTATATAGCATATTTCAGCAGCAAAGAGGTTCATGGTGCTTTACATAACAAAAACAGAAAATTACAAAGTTCCAAAGAAAAATGCCCTTGATTTTACTTTTACTAACAGTAGCAGTAACACAATTTATCCAAAGAAATGTTTCGGGACACTCAAGATCACCGTACAAAAACAAGAAAAGTGATAAAAAGTGTGTGTGAAACGTCAGAGATCTCCAGGCTTCAGCAGACAGAGGTGAGGATTGTTATAAGAATGTACGGCTCGCTCGATGCTTTACTTCTTCCTCTTAGTTTTGCTTTTAAAAGCCTGAAATAAAAAGATCTGAGAGTTCTTATGGGCTCATGCAATAAAAAAAAAAATATCCCATTAAGTAAGAGGTTAAATGTTTATTTAGCTCCAGTTAAAATATTGTTTTATTCAAAGCATCCAGATGAAGATTCATCTGTTAGTTGTTTGTTTCTTGTGGGATTACCTGCAACATTGACTTTATGCAGCATTATACATCATTTATACAGCATTCTTTCATATTTGAGGTTGTGCTGGACTTCTTCGTAAAAATTGTTGCATTTGACTGTAAGCATTTACAGGTGAAACCTGTGTTTATTCATACGGTTCTTTTTATTTGTAATCTGCAGGTGTGATTTTCGAAGTCCAAGACAAAAGAAAAATGGACCGCAGAACCCTCCTAAAAGTCCTGAAAGCTTAACGTTGAGCAAAATGTAAGAAAATAACAAACGTATAAAAATCTATATTACACAATTTGACTCTATGTGAAGATGCCCAAAGTGATGGATCACCTAGTCTCTTTAAAAACCTTTTTGTCACCATGTAGTTGTGTGCTCACTTGAGCTGTGTCATGACCTTCAGGCATCTGCAATTAAAAAGAAAAATACTCAAGAATTGATTTTGGCATCCAGTCAGGCTAAGGAGCTAAGAAAAGGGCTCCAGCCATTTTAAGACAAAGTCAAATAAATGCTTTACATCATTGTTTGATTCAGCTACAATCAGCTGCTTTTCAATGATGGCATTCCTTCGCTGTAGGCAGGTTTAGCTGATTATTTTTTGTGGCTCCACATCAAACTGTGACAGGAAAAAAAACCATCAACCTCTGAGCTCCTTGGAGTCAAACCTTTTCCCACAGTTTTACAATCCCTTTCCTGAGATTTGCAAGCTGTGAAAAGCAGAGATTTAATCTACCTGTTTTAAGGAAGGGCAGAGCAACTTTTCAAGGGAATTAAAACATTCATCCTCAGTAATGGATTAAGAAAATAAAACGATACAGAAAAACAAACAACAGAAGAAAGTGCGTTTTCGTCGAGCTAACTTGTTAAACTTTCGCCGTCCTTCCCTCTCCTCTCTCTAAACAACCGCTCTCCTTTGGAGGGGAAAGCAGATTCCTCCGGTGATGACAGCTTCTCTCCACTGACTGAAATCTTCCCTGCATTTTTTGCTTTTGGTTTTGTTTTTATCTCACTCCTCCATGCGGGGTATGCTCAGGGGCTTGAGGCACTGTATGCTGCAAGGTGGGATAAGAAGCAGACAAACACATGGGCAGCAACCCCGATCTGAGTGTCTGCCAATGTCCTGATAAGCTGACAGGCAGGAGAGGACAGCAAGAAGTGGAAGGAGAGCGTTATGAGGACGCCGGGCTGCCACAATTGTCATATCTGAGTGCTAATGGACTCTGTGATCTCACGGCTTTGCGTATAAATAGCACACCTCTCAGTCACATTGCTGGTGTCATTATGCATTTTAAGCTTTTTTTGCAGGTCTTTTCAAACAATAAGTGACCAGCAAAACGGTTCTGATTGGACTGAAAACAACAAAGTATATATCATCGCTTTAAAATGTAACAAAAAAGCATAATATACTGTAAAAATATGACGTAGTACAGCATCATGGATTCTATGGTGAGAAAGTTATAAACCGGATATCACAGCAGCAACAAATAGTTCTTACTGCCTACTTTTTACGTCAGACATGCAGTTAAAAAACAAAACAAAACATGCATTCAGACATCTAGCAAGTTTTAACAAAAGCTAAAAAAAAAGAATAAAAATATGAAACTGAAAGGTGTGATTTGCCAAATGGAAGATAAACCACGCAAGATGAAAACAATCTGCTTAAAACCCTTTTTGGAAAATGGAAAAAAGAAATAAATTAAAAAATTTAGAAAAAAAATTGTTTTCCAGATATGGGAAATTTCAAAAGCAAGTTTTATCTTCATCTATATTTCTCAAAACTTTGTCTAAACCCTGCTAACCTTTTCAAATAGATTGTGTGCAATCATGACATCTTTGCTGAAATTATGATGAGGACATGTGCTAGTATAGCCTGTTCTACGCTTTGCTTTGTGCAAAGTGTGTACACCTCGGTAATTGAGGAACAATTGCTTGCTGGCGGAGTGGACTCTGTTGAAGTTTTAAATGACTGAATCTAATGTTACCCAGTCACTAATGTTTGACTGTGACGTATGTAATGTGCCAAAGATTTGTCCGTCAATATTTACCTGCCTGTGATGTTTCGTTTTAGTACAGAGCACACTTCTATAACACACATCATTTCATAACACCCAGAGAGACTGACTGCTTCTGTGTTTAAATGAATTTAACCTCACTGCAGGGATTTAGAGCCAAAGAGTTATTAATGTTAGTGTCCCGCCCGCCCCTCGGGATATTTACAGAATCTGTTTATTTGTGCGATTTAAGTCCTCTGCTACCAAAAAGTGAATTTTCATTTCGTCATTTAACCATCTGAACATCTGCCTGTCTTTTGATGGCTGGTCAGTCCATCTGTCTGCTGATTAGTACACATCTGTCTGTCTGTCCATCTGCCAGCGTTTGGAGCCAAGGTGTTGGAGACATAAGCAATGTTAAAGTCATGTTATACAGGGGTGGAAAAAAAAGAGAGATAAAACTCTGGGTGACACTCAAATTAAAGCAGACTGCCTGAAATGAGAAGTCTGTGTGGATCAACATCTTGTGTTTTTAAGAAATATTAAAACAGTCTAAACAAGGATTTGCAGACAAGCAATCGTTTTGTCACCGATTCAACGAGGATGGCATTTCTATGTGCCAGAGCATAAGTTGAGGCCTCATATGTGAAGTAATTGTGTCAACAAGTAGTTGAAGAAGGATCTGATAGTCAAAACAGTGTGTAGAGATCACCAGGTCACTTAATTAAACTCTGTCAAGTGGTGGTAAAGCTGCATCTGTGGAGAATTCTCTGCCTTTGGGGATCATCAATCTCGGCGGAGATATGGTTCCATGTAAATAAGACGATGCACAAAAAGAAAAGATTACTTCCAACTATTGTTTGACCTATGCTTGTTTCCAGATCATCAAACCTTAATCAGCTGCGCCCATGCTCAGATGCAGAATATCTATTTCAGTACAGAGACAATAGCAGCACCACCGAGCTCAATGGCTCATGTGGCAAGATCTCGATTCCTCATCTTCTGGCTGCAAATCAATGGAGTGAGATGGCCTTTGGCTTCATTTTTCATCTTTAATATTGATCACTGTTCTGCTTTGGAGTGTGCTGTCAGTCCAATTACAGAAAATCTAATTGATTTTTTTTCTCACAGGCCCAGTTAGATTGGATTGGTTTATGCAAAGCAGATCAAGCAGGAGCTGTCTATGTGTAAAACACGACCCTAATGAGCAGGAAAACCCAAACCGCCTCAAAGTTTTATATTAATCCAGCAACACTGACACATTTCAAGTCACTTCTCTGATGATGCCACCACTGTGAGACTATCTGTTATTTTAAAATGTAATAGGCGAGAACGGCCGTGTTGAATTTCTTTTCACTAACACAGTCAAAACTTTCGCAAAGTGCTGATAATTCACACAATTATAGAAGGTGAACAAAGCAGGTGTCTCTTCATTTGAAAATTCCACAATGACCTTTGCAAGAAGCCTCTGCTCATGAAATATACATGACCCTGAACACAATATGTCAGACAGCTAGATAAGGCTAATTAGCTGCAGGTATATTCTGAAGGCCTCGCTCTCTCTTTTGTCCCCGCAAAGGCACAGACCTTGGTCAAAGTCCTTCAATCTCCTGTGCCGTGTGATGCTTTCACGCAGATCTGACAGTGTTGACTTCGCTACATTTAAAACTGTTTATTGAAGCATGGAGAAATATGACCACTTTGTATTGAAACTGAAGACATGCACTGTAAAGGCAAAATGTGAGATCAAGGATGGAAGCATTGTCCTCTAAAACTGGTATTCAGAGACTTCTGCACTGTTGAAGACTATGGCTAAACATGTCTTCAACCTCTGTAAGTGTGAAGAAATTAAGCACGACTTGTGAATCACCAAGCCACATCTATGAAGTAGATGGGCGTAGCTTCTTATGTGCCGCCATTTCGGGATTAAAATATGGCAACCACTGGCTTTAAGGGTAAAATGTAGAGTGAGCTACTACTTAGGTACAGAATAAGTAACTTTTTGCTTTGAGTTCTCACCGTAAACATGTTGTTAATATAGAAGGACATTTTTATACACCAAATAAAAACAACACATATCCATTTTATCTCACTGCCTGAAATTAAATCAGACCAAACATCTCTTGTTTTAGATTAAGCTCAGCAAAATGATTTCTATTTGCTCAAAGCCAGAAAATTTAGCCAGAAGATTTTCTAAAGCTGTTTCTGTAACTATCTTCAAATTCAGAAGTTCACATACAGAATGATTACTGTCTCTTTAAACAATAAGGAAACAACCAGATGATAATGTCATAGCTTTGGATACATTTGAGTTAGTTGCAGAAACACCCGCGGATGCGTTTTAGGACCACAAAACGCACATGCATCTTTTTAGTCGGTGTATGTAAACTACTGGTTTCAACTGCACATCTGTCCAATGAATTAATTTGAATATATTTCCCACTTTTCATGAAAAGTCACCTGCCCCAGTCAAGAATTGTTCAGGAACACTGTGACGAAACGTGGCATAGAACCCATAATATTGATTCCCAATCAGAAATTTCTCGACCACAGTCTGGTAATCTACCCAGGGGATGCATCTGAACCAGACAGTCCAAAGACTCCAGAGCATCTGCTGCTCATCTTAAAGTGCCAGGGCTCACTGAATGCCATCAGGCTTCATGTGCCAATGCTCTCAATGAGTTAAAGCTGTACAGAAAAGAAGGATCTACACTCTGCTAGGCAAGCTGATTTAACAGCTTGGAGTTGACTTTAGTTGCCAGAACTCTAATTCCAAAACAGACTTTATTTATAATTTCGCACAAATTGTTTAATCCAGATATCTCAACCCTCAAATCAAGAGTCATTGTTTTTGGTATTTTTGCTGTGGCGCTGCTGAATAATTATTTTATTCCCAGGTCAGTGATTAACGACTTTTCAATTTTTTTTTTTTTCATTATTAGTATAAAGACTTTTGTAAACTAAACATTGTAGACATTTCAGGCTAAAGCTGCCGCTGCTAATACTGATGAAAGTATTACAGTCACTACTGGAAACTCCTAATGTCTCCAATGCTGTAGATCACACCTCATTTCCCATTTAATTATCATTTGTTGGTGATCAGCAGACTAATAGCCTTCAGGCAGGCATTTGTGTCTGTTTGTTTGGTTACCTTGGAGCAGTGGGAATGTGTTGCATTACAGCCGTCTATCACTTGTCTCCTCACTTTAATTTATTCTTTTGCATTCCTGGAGGCTTGTATTGGAGCTAACACCCCTCTTTCATTGCACCTTTGCTTAGCCATCAAGCGAATATACATGTCAGGGGAGGAGGAGGAGAGACGCAGATAGTTCTGTCTCCACTTTCTCTGGGTGCCCCCCTTACTGAGCTGTCATCGCTCCCTGGCACCGGGCACACAGCACAGCTGCAGGGGAACCACACTGCAGGGAACCTTCGTTTCCATCTGTCTCCAATTCACAGTAGCACCTATTTAGAGCAGCTCAGTGGCAGTGCGTGTCAGGAGACACAAGAGAGCAGAGGGAAAAGGGTGCACGGGGGTCAGCAGAGTTCTGGAACAACATGTCGGAGTTCGGGGCAAAAAGGGTGAAACAATGACGAAAGCGGTCAGCTTGCAGGAAGAGAAGTGTACACAAACTTTATTGGTTTATGTGAAAAAGGCAAACAGAAATCCATGCACTTGAAACCAAGTGTTTATGTTTTGTACATTATATAAAATGACACAAAATGACACTTGACCCTTCTGCTGTCTGCCTCTAAATCAGACTAAATTTGTCATGTTTTGGATCAGTAAGCTTGGCGAAAATATTCAAATTTGAATAATGTGTGACAAATTCAGAATTTCACAATCATTCCTGTAGTACTCACTAGAAATTTTTTAAATTTAATGATTTGATTTGAACATTTTTGGCATCCTTCTGTAGTAGGCTTTTTAAACTAGTTTACTGAAATGTTCACATAATGTTTCTTTCCTATAATGTCAACTATTTTGTGAAATGCACCAATCCCCTCCACAGCAAAAACCCCACACAATATAATGTCACCACTAATAGTTGGGAAGATGTTCCCAGTAATACAAGCTTTCCTTCACTTACTACAGACCTGTTGCTGGTCAAACAGAGTCAAACACGTCAATTTTAGTTTCAACAGACTGCAGGACATGTCTTCCAAACTTCAGGTCCTTGTCACTTAGTGCATTAGCGAATCATAATGCTGCTTTTTATATTGATCTTAAAGTCAAGTCTGTTTTCTTGCTTAGTATCCTTTCAGCCAATGTCGGAACAGGATTTGTGTCACATGTATTTACAATTTCTTACCAGATTTTCAACCAGAATCTTCACAATGTCTTTTGGTTTCCATCTGAGGCTGTTAATGCAAATTTAGCTCTAAAAACAAGGTTAATCTCTGGGACAGAGAACCTTTGATGGCTGGACATCCCCATGCTGTTAATATTTGCATATTGTTTGAACAGAGCGAATCTTAAAGTGTCTGGAAACTGTATCCAAAGATAATCCACAATTCTCCTCCTGTCATGCACCGCACACAACCACTTAAATGCATTTATAAAGTGCACATAGATATCTGGTTTTAACTGTATACCAACAACAAAACCTTACATATCTCCATAAAGTCCATGTAAGTTTGCATATACCAACATTTGGATGTGTAAACATGTTTTTTTGTTGTTGTTGTTGTTTGTTTTCAGTATGTGCACAAAGTATATTCCAGAGCTTCGTGACTGTGTGAGTATGAGGCTCGGCTTAATTTAGCAGGTGTGCTTTGACAGTTCTTGAATGAGAGCCAAGGCTGCTGTTAGAAGGATAAGAAAGAAGAGGCGCTCAGTCTGCATCTGTGTGGAGCTTGACTGTGACAGATGGGGACGGTTTAACTTATAGAGTTCTGTTAAGATCTGTAGGTTTACTCTGACGATGTCTGTGCCAAACAGGTGTGTATTCTAAAAACACCACGGAGAGGAAAAAGGTGAACGAGCCTCGACTGACGTATTTGTTTGTTAGTGGCGTTGCTGCTGATGGAAGGAGGCCTTGTTTTTTTTTCCCCAAAGACTTTGTGTGGGCTTGTGATTGTGTTCGGTTCTGCCATTGGAAGACAAAAGGGATTTTGTTGTTTTAAAAAAAAATCGAAGCAAATTCCTAACTTTTCACCATGAGAGGTGTGACTGTAAAGGGTACAAAATGCCACCTCTTGTACTCTTCTTTGCCTTGTTTGAGTGCAAAGGATAATTCTAATACACACAAAGCTGAAGATTTTAACTTTCGTTTCAATCTGCTGTGTAATCGTTGAGATATTTCTCCAAACGCTGCGCATCGCTGCTTGCGTGTGTTGGCTGAAACAGCTACTGTCGGTAACGGCTGCACAGTTGAAAAGTTCATCCAGTTAGTGGTGGCCAGGTGTCTCACAGGCGGGCAAGACGCTCCACCATATGCCCGCTTCTCACCACCAGACGCCAGCCGTCCCAAGCACCGACTTTCACATGTTCCACTTTCACTGCACAAGGTGAAAACTTGCCTTGAGCCCGGCCAACTTGTGCGTTTGCCTTCGCGGAGGAGTGAAACTTACTCGGTCACTGTTGCGAATTAATACAGAACAATTAATAACCTAGCCAGGAAACAAGAACGACTGATTTGAATGCATTTCTGCAGGATTTATGACACACCAGCAAACTTGCAGATTATTTTGCCTCCCTCCTGCATGCTGATTGGAGGTTTAAAGCGGTAATGAAGTCCTGGTGTGTCCTCCTGCTGGGTTTGTATTTGGTGAGGGGTGCCTGTGTGTCGCTGATAGAGGGATCTCTCTGACACGGCTGCTCTGGCTCGCCGCATCTGGAAGCCAGCAGCGGCAGCCGCTGGGGGGAGATAAGGAGAGGCTAGTTGCTCTCCTGTAACTCACGTTTTTGCCCCCCTCTGTCCCGTTCTCCTTCTACTTCGCCATTCCTCCCTCCAACCATCCCCTGTCCCATCATTCCCCCCTCCTCTGACCTTATCTCGAGGGAGAAGGCACGACTGGGTCGCTGCTGTGATAGCACCTGCCAGAACCAGAGCTGGTCTCTGGTGATTATGGGGGAATCATTATCTCTCCCTCCCCAAAAACTCATTTTATACCTGCCAACATCTGAGGGGAGGCAAGGGGAGGAGCAGCAAGGGAGCAAAAGGCTTCTCTAACAGGTACAGCACAAAACGGTGTTTATCAACAGGGAAAGTGCAAATATAGAAATCAAAATTGGATTAAAAAAAAAAATTGTTACTATCAGACCTTTGCAACATTTGCTTTGTAACTGATCTCGAAGATGAGCAAAGATCTTGTTCACCGCGAACGAAAGGAGACACATTTCTGCATTAACAGACATTTAGAAGGAATCGGATATTACTGGAAAGGCAACGAGGAGCTTCTTAGTGTGTTAATTAAATGTTAAATGCTTCTTTCTGTCATCTCATTTACAGCTCTCATTGATTAGACTTTGATTACTCTGTTCTTTTATTTATTGGACATTCTGAGAACAAAAATTGTAGATATTTCCCAAAATTCCAGCCAAGTGCTTATCATCTTTAGTTATTCTTAATCTTATTATTATTATTTTTTTTTATCTTAGTTTAAACAATCTTCTCTTAGATTTTACAACCTGTTTCTGATGAGGTTTAGTCCATCTTCAGTGTCTTCTCCTCATCATTAACACAACTATGTTTTCTTAATACTACAAACCAACTTCTTCATCTTTGCCAGCTGCACATTTATATACCTTTTATTTTATGTTTTATGTCTAGCCCAGCCCGGTCATTTCCTCCCTACACAGTTCCACTCAATTCTCATCTCCTTTCCGTTCTCAGACTGGGATTTCTCCCATTCAGCTGGACTTTTTTTTTAGATTGAATTTCAACTGGATCAATCAGCAAACAGAAAGAGAACTTGTGAATGGCGTCGATTTTCTGCGATGTTTCAGGATTACAGTCTGTCTGTAGCTTTAGCTACACGGATTGAACAAAGCTGTTCAGTCTGTGTTGGCAAAGTTTATTTGAACTTCAACAAAGTCTACATCTCCAGCAAGCTATCGCTTCTCGATCGGTTCTACACTTTGTATGAAGCAAAGTGTAAAAAGATGTCTGGTTTTTACCAGGCTATGTTTAGTATAATTTTTTTATTGTTGTTTTTCTTGGTGGTGCATTGGTACTGCCTTTATCTTTTTTTAAAAACATTTTGTGTTGCCTTTGCGTAATTAAAGTGGTTTATAAGTTATGACTTTCTACTCCCTATAAATCAAGCAGAATGTCAAGCAATTCAACTCAGACATAGAAGGGAGACAGAGATTCGCAGTCCTAATTCACAATCATATTTATATTCAGCTTTATTAAACCTATAAATACCGCATGTTTATAACCAAAGGTGGGGAATTCCAATGGTTCCAAGTAAAAATACATTTAAAAACCACCCCCATTTCGTAAACAGCACTTTCTGAGGGTTTATAGAGAAATCAGTTCTCCGTCACTGTCCCCCCGCTACGCCCAAATACTGAGAAAGCCACATCAGGTTCTCTCACTTCCTCTCTGCTGATGACCATCTGTGTGTTGGTTTCAGCTAGGCGATTGGCACATCTGTTTGCTCACATCCCGTCTCACTTCTCTCATCCGCAGAGCCCGAGCACCAATGAGAATTTGTGACAGAGCCGCTGCTGGGGAGCATTGTTGCTACACACAGTCTGAAATTCAGATGGAATGAAAACCCTGAGCAGAAATACATTGGTTTTGAAGTTAGTAAAGCAAATATCCGTACAATCAAAATATGTTTTAATCATGATTCTACTTGTAGTAGCCTCCAGATAAAAATACTTAGAGTAAGGGAAGGCAGGTAAAGGTTTGGACGCTTATTCTGCTCAGCTATTTTATGTTCTCATGCTGTGAATCAGTTTCAGCTCTTGATGTTTTATGATCAACCTGAAATTTTGATTTAATCGAAATGGAGCACCATTTATACTCTTTCAATTTGCAATATCAAAATCGGGAATTGTTAAGATTTTTCTGCATTTTTGAGGCTGTTTGTTCAAATGTAATTGTGAGAAATCTAATTCAAAATCAGTCTCTATATGTTTGAAAAAAATAAAAATAACTTGGCAATAAAATTACACGTAGTTTAATCTTATAAGTTCCAGTTAGATAGATTTTAACTTTTGTGTGGATCTAAAGCAAATGAATTAAAAAGAAAAAAATTCCAAGGGGAAGAAAGTTTGACTTCCTTGTTTTTGTATTTTGAAATAATAACAGTATTTGATGAATGGGGGATTTCCCCAATAATCTCTGTTGTACAAAGCTGAAATGTGTGTAACTGGGCCCTGAGTCATTCCAGTTCTTTCTATATTTTGCTTATCGTGAGACTGACTTAGTTCATGGCTATTTTTGTTTTATCACAACTTTTATATTAAATCTTTTAACTCTGACATTATGAATCATTCAGGAATAAAAAGGCTCCCAATCGCAGAGAAAGAATCAAGGCATTTTCCACTCAATCTTTAAGCACTTTGTTTCATAGCAGCCTGCCACCAAGACAGAGCTGGTTCCCATTTCCAAGAATATATCAAAAATACCGATCTGAACAAAGAACACATAGAAAAGCATCAAAAAGGTGATTCCCAAAGAGACATGGGCTGGAAACTTGGGAAACATTTGATAACCAACTGGGGTCTTGTTTAAATTTCCAAGTAAAATGAATTGTAATGTGTTCAACACCATTGAGCAAAGCTGTGTAAGCCAGCATGCTCTCTTTTTAAAGATTGACTTTGACATCTTCTGCCTGCATTTATATTTACTCCATAAATTTTGACAAAATTATTTATTCATGCAATACGTCTTGTGAGAAATCACAAAGTTTTTCGCAACTTGGCGGGAAAAAAAAAATCACATTTGTGTTTGCCTTTTTCATTTCCAGATCTAAGATTTATTGAAAGATTTCAGTTCTCTCTTGACTACAACCCCCACCCCAAAATTATTGTGGTAAAAGTGAAGTTGTGTCCTGTGCCAGGACGGGAATCAGAGAAATGTCTCCATGTATTGAGCACACTTTGCCACCTGATTTAAATTATGGATGAAAAAGGACAGAATGTTTGGCAGGTGTGCAGTTAATTAAATTTTACTCATATTTTCCTGCCTATTCTTAGCAGTTTTGTGAAAAATATGTTTTCTCATAATATTTCCGTCGTTTGATGACTTTCCCTTCACATTTAAGTTGGTGGCCTTCTCCTATTTCACACGGTCAATTATGATGCACAAAAAATCAACGTAACACATGGAGCTGATAGTTAAACAGTTGAAAGGGTACATAAACTCAAACAACAAGCTGAGGGGTGATTTTTATTTTTATTTTTATTTTTTATTACAAGGAACAAAAGCCACCAGACAAGGTGCACAGAAGCAAGGGTGAGGTGCCTTAGAGCGGAGGATACAGGAGGGGAAGAAGTGGCTGCAGGCCGACACAGCTGGTTCCTGACAGAGGAAGCCCACATGGAGGCCCAGGTCCTGCTGCCTGCTGTTGTCTGCTGCTATCAACACAAGCAACCTTGCTGCCTGGCCTCCCCGGAGGCTGCAGCCCTGCAACACAGAAAAAAGAAAAAAAACACACAAACTGTAACATCCAAGCACACACTTCTCCTTTGAGCTGCAGTGGCGGGTAGAGTAGGAGGAGGGTTCAGATGAGAGCACAGCCCCTCTACAGGAGCCACAAGACAAGCTGACCGGCTGGTGACATTCAGTCACACGCGTTCTAGATTGCCTCACACAGGCTTTACTGAAAAATATAAGACACACAGGAAGAGAACCAACAGAAAAGAAGAAACCTTTAAATTAGCTCAGAAATGTTCCTGTTATAGGGATCCGCTGAGACGGAGGAACAAGAGTTTTAAGTTGGGGATGGTACGGTGACCGTAAGGTGCTTTGCATGTGCTGAAAGCAAAAGCTGTAAGCAAGCAAGAACAAGGAGACACCAGGAAAAAAAATTCAGCCAGGACTGAAGACTTCAGTAAGTACGCGGAGGAAAGAAGAACCCCCCGTCTCTGTTTCTTTTTAATATCTGGAGAGTCGTGTACAGTTGAGACGGCCGTGTCCTTGCATGGCGGTTCAGCAGGTCACACGACTGTCTCCTGGGGCCTCAAAGGCGAAGATTATGAAGGAAAACAAGAAACTACAAGCTGAGCTGGGAAATTATCTGATTTAACAACAACTTTAAGTCTGACACCACTTCGCTGCTGGGCAGGTCAAACCTGAAGGCCAACAATCTGCTAGTCTCCAACCTGACCAACCGTGGAAAGGAGTGCTAGCATGTCTGCCGAGGTCCACTTAGAGCGGCAAAAGAGGAACGACTTGGGAGCAACATCGTCCTCCTTTGCTCCTGCCTTTGCGCCACGTGTTCCCACGGTCACACTCATCAGCCACAGGGAGCTGAGGGAGAAGCGCGCTGCCCACAGACTCCAGCCTGGAAGCCTCGACCACAAGCTGGTGGCCAGCAGCCTTTACAGATATACTGAAGGTAGGAGCCTGCCCTCTCACAGGAGCTGCTTCATGAAATCTTCTGGCTACGCCGTAGCCGCGACAAGTGAGGGAGGGTACCACAGCTTGGCAGATAATCAGTTTGTGTTGACTTTGCTGTAAGGGCAATGGCAGGTTTCTTCATATCACTGGTAAACCTGCTAACTGATGAGTGAAGCCTTAGTATTAAGCTTGGAAGGACATGAAACCTCTGGGTGAAATATAAGCTTCAATTTAGAGATAGACTGCTATTGAATTCAACACTGTGCCCTTTATTATATTGGACTTCACATGGTCTGTCAAGTTCAAATGTTGCTAACAAGCCCATGGAGCATATTTATCCTGTGGCACTGGAAAGGAAAGGGAAAGAGGTGTTTTTAGAGCAATGGGTGGGTGGAGGGGGTCTTCCTCTGGGCTTCCCCATACAGCTGCAGAGAACACAACTCCATTCTGGAGTTTCGCAGTTCGGCTTCAATGAATTCCTAATGCCCATACAGCCAAATGGCCGTAAACGGCTCGCGGTGAATGCCAGAGGTACAACTTTAAGGCAAGCTTGCAGCAGACTGACGGGGAACACTTGAAAGGCACTCTGGAAGAAACGGAAAAAGAAGTGCCTTGAAGTATAAATGAAAACCTGACTTGAATCAGTGAAGGTTGTGATGAGAGAGATGCATTAACAATCAGACTTTAAAAGACTAATTTTGTAGGCTCTAAATATGTAGGAACGGTAAGCCAGAGCGAGGACTAATACTCAACGTGGTGAATTACCTGCAGCGTGTCCCGTCTTTTGGCAGTAATGAGCTTTGTGAACGTTGCAGTGATAAGGCCTCTATAATTAGGCTTAGTCATAAGCATCCCTCCTGTATTTCAGTGATAAAAACCCAGAACTCTGGTGTTGGTGCTCAAACAAATTACGCTCACACATTCACATTTTGCAGCTAAATCAAAATGGTCCACTTTGGACCGTAAACACCCTGAGCCTTTTGTTTCAAGCAGTTTACCTGATGTCTAAACGTATGTGGATGGATATGTACAGTCGAGTAGCATGTTAACACTGTATGGGGAAGCAACAGCACGCTGCTTGTGCGTGTGCGCGTTCACCGGTGTGTTTTTGTGTGTTTGGGAGGTGTTGTGTGCCACAGCGTAGGCTTCCTGTGAAGGAGCAGATGTCGCAGAGCTAAAGCACAGCTGCGACGGGCGATAACCGCGGTGGCAAGAATATGTCGGCACGCTGGCTCTTCTCCCTGGTTCTTATCAGTCGCACCCAGCACACAGAGTCACACACACATGCACGACCATAGACACTCGTATAAACACTCCACAATAAGGAACTGCCACCTAGCACTAGCACACCCTCCCAACAGGCCCAGATAGAGCAAGTACGTCAATGAGAGGGATAGATGGAGAGAGGCAGAGCAAGAAAAGCAGACTAAATCAAGGGACTTTGATGGAAAAGCTGGAAAAGAATCCTCAACAAAGCGTTGGCTCATGTCTCCTGTATCATAGACTTCATAATTTGAATGCCAGTCCTAATCCTCTGCAGATATGAATTGGATATTCTTTACATTTCTCTAAAGAAACGTGCCACCAGTAATGGCTTTTCAAAACATCAAAAATAACTCTATAGCTTACTTAATATTGATGATGCTTGATTAAGTTGCATAATTTAGGTAGAGATACAAGAATTATAATTTTCTCCAGGCTGCATCTTTTAAAACCAATAGTTCTTGGTATTTCTTTTCTCTCACAGTGTTTTTTTGCGCACTACTTGACGAAATTGCAGTTATTGCATAAATTCCCAGGAGGAATTTATGCAATAACTTATTGTCGACATCTATCTCTGCTGGCCAAATGACCGCTGCAGAAGCACAGGTCGGCTGTCGGGTGCATGTAAAGACAAGTAGCCCATGGCTCTTCACTTACCATTCGAATGATGTTATCTTCTATACTTTGTGTGGTTTGTCACACAGTTTTGTCAGGTCACGAGGTCTGCAGTTAGCCTGATAAATAAAACTGTCATGTTCAGAGTGACGGCACAAAATTTGCCAATGCTTAAAACCAACATTTTATAAATTTGCAGCTTACCTGAAAATGCAGTTTGCATTTTATTGACTAAATCACTGGTTAATTCTCACCTCACATCTCCAGACTGAAACAAACTAAGCAAAAAAAAAAAAGAAAAAAGAAAAATCTCCAGACTGAAACAAACTAAGCAAAAAACAAAAAAACAAAAAGAAAAAAGAGAAAATTTTGGGAAAAGTTGTGGAGTGATCATGATGTAAGAACAGGTAAATGTTGAGTAAATCAGAATAAAAGTGATGGCTGTGTGTGTGTGTATGTGTGCGTGTGTGTGTGTGTGTGTTTGGCAAGACAAGGTAGTAACAAAGTGTGTCTCTGAGAGAAAGAGAGAGCAGTTATCCTCTTTATTTCCTCACTACCAGTGTTGTGGTTTCTATGAGGAACAGATGTTCACAACTTGATATAGTGCCTCATCCCCCTCTGCTCACTATCTCCAGTGCCAGTACCACCAACTGTCTGCAACCAATACACACACGCACACACACGAACACACTGTCTCCTGGGAAAGTCTGTCTGTCGATCTTTCTGTTTGTCTATCTGTCTGTTCGATCTTATCTTTGACCAACCATCCTTCCAAAGTGTCCTTGAGCATGACACTGAACTCCAAGCTTCCTTCTGATCTGGCTAACTCTGCGTCATTGTAATTTGAGTGACTGAAATGACTGAAAAAGCACTAAATTTATTCAGTCCATTTAACATTCAGCTAGTCGTCACTGTCCACTTAGGATGCTTTGCTGTCCATTTCCTTGGGGGTTCAGGTTAAATGTCTTGTTCTAAAATCTACACCTGACCTAATCAGGTGTCACTTCCTCCTCTGTTAGTTTGCAGTTCTGCGAGTCATATCTGGCCATGTGCTTAGAGCTCTCTCTGACTCCATCTTGTCCTGGTCAATGTACGCATTCAGTGGCTCATTTAGTTGTACTCCGTATATTAACATAACAATATTTAAATCAATTAATATGTCAATATTAGTCATCCAGGGACTCACCAGCCCAATTAGTCTCATTCAGTCAGTATTCTTGATGTAAAATGACAAACTAGCTAGGAGATGGAGCATGCATCCATCTCCAAGCTAGATGGATACATGCTAGCTAGCTATATATACATACATAAAAAGAAATAAAGTGTGGCTACCAATGCTAATGGGATGGGTGATAAAATGATTGTATTCAAGGGTTTGAAATTTCAATTCCTGTCTTGCAGTCAGGCAACACTTTACTGCTCCATTTCAAAGAAAATGTCACAAGTAAAATTTGTAAAAGCATCATTTCAGTTTGTGTACTTGAGTATGTGGGTCAATAATCTGCCACACTGTGTCACAACGCAGAGACTCTCTTTTTCATCGTGTTCCTTTCTTGGAATATGCTCATGTTTAAGATGTAAGGGAAGGCGCCAGCGTCTTATTAAGTAAAATATTACAAAGAGCACAGTTTAAATTACTGACCTGATATTTCCACAGGATATATGGGATTCACAAGAAAAGATTTCAACGCAAATCCAACCACTGTGCCAGGATGACGATACAGCATGACATGATATGAGACCCTCGGTCAATGACGTTAACAGCAGCTTCATAAGAGTTTGTGTTGAATTTACACAAATGAGGAGAGGAAAGGATAGGAGAAGACAGAGAAGCACAGGAGCACAATGAGTCTGGCATTCCTTTCAGTCAGCTCAGAGCCTTATCTCTTTTCAACACACTAGCCTGTGACTGCTGCAATAGGAAAGGATTTACAATGTGCGAGTGGAGGAAATGCTGCAAACTTCTCTCTGTCTCTCTTGCCTTTTTACTCTGACTCAGTATTTACACAGACACAAATCATCATTCCCACTGCAGAACAATGACCAATGTCAGTTCTTGCATCTCAGAAAGTGCCCAACCATCCAGGAGATGCTGTCAACATAATAAAGGAGGCGAGGACGAGGTGTTTGCGAGGTGACAGAGAGATAGAGGAGTGAGACGATGGCTAGACAAAGGTGCCTTTGTCATTAGCGCCATCAAAGAGACTTCCAGTCACAGCATTATGCTGCGGGGAGTTCATCGAGGTGAGTTCTCGCCTTGTGTGTGTCTCATTGTGCAGTTTATCAGGCTGGCCACATGGAGCGTCAGAGGTAACCTGGTGACTGCGCAACAAAAGGCCAAATTAAGAGGAGTAAGAGGCTGTCTCTACAGATAGGCTGACAGGTTGACTGACACTGTTCCCATGGAGAATAGCATCCTGTCAATCTTGGAGCTGTCACCTTGACAGGAATTCTTTCTTTGGATGCAGCCCTCATTGCCAACCTTTCTGTCAGTCAAGGCCACACAGATACACTACTGTTTTCAGTATTCTGCACGAGGGGAACCGCCCTCCGCTCCGACATACTAAGAAGATAGACACACACACACATAGGTTTTCCTGTCTTCCCAAGGACTTTGCATCCACTTCCATTCATTTTTCATTCACTTCCATAGCCTAAACCTGATCCTTACCCCAAACCTCACCATTAGCAGGACATGCAAAACCTAACCTAACCTCAATTCACACCTTAGTCTTAAACCTAATCTCTAAACCCAAAACAGCACTTCATCTCATGGGGCCTGGCCATAATCAGCAGTTGGTCCTCACAACATAGTATGTGTCCTTACATTATATCAAATACAAGGCCTATGCAGAACCCTGGGACAAATGAAAGAAAAACGTTGTGTTCATTAACTAATTTACATGAACAAAGACGATGCTTGAGGTGAACCTTATGAATTGGCTTCCAGGGCAGTTACTGAAATGCTTACCTGCTTCCAGAAGTTTATCGCCCACCTTAAGTTTGGCAGATTAAAGTTATGCCCACGCATCTGTGTACCGGTGTACTGGACATGTATTTTACGCTAAGTCGTGTTTTGAGATGTCAAAACACCAGTTTTATTAGAAACTGGAAATTGCAATTTGAGCAAAAACCCATTTCTTCACAGGACCTATTTGTACCTGAAGATATATATTTTTTCTCATTGCGGATGCAGGCAACTGATCCTAATCAAGGGAGTGTTTGTGTTCGGCGCTTTGGAGGCTGGTGTGACTGGTGTCGGGGCTCAGCAGCTGTCTGTGTGTACTTTACAAGCTGGTTCTGTTTGTTCTGTAGACACAGGTGAGGTCAGGAGGGTGTCGGCTTTGTCTTCTGTCCCCCTTCCATGGCTATGTACGTGTATGTGTGTGTGTGTCTGATAGAGGGCAGGCGGGTGGGGCAAAGGGCCTAACAGACCAGTGCGGACAGGTGGAGGATTCTCACCATAGCGGCAGCAGATGTACTGTACCTGCCCTTTTCCCTCTTTGTGTCTTTCTGTTTGCCTGGCTAATAGAGTTGTTTATCTGCTAACAAGCTATATACATTTTGACAAATAATAAAATGTCTACATGGCATTAAAACAGTAATATATGTCACTATTGTTTTAATGAAAAAAAAAAATTACCATCAAATTTCCTTGTTTTCAAAAACATCTTTTATTTTGAACCCTAGAGGCCTGTTAGATGATTTTCTTCTACTTTGTTCTACTGCTTTAAAGTTTGCAAACTTGGCAGACTAACTGAGGTTTTGCACTCATGTTCATTGTCCTTTACAGGCAATTTAGTCACCTTGATGCCAATAAAAGGTTGAAACAGTCAATTAAACATGACTTGGAGATATCAAGCGTTACTTGTGCACAGTGTATGGCAAAGTCTTCGCTGCTATTTCAACAAATAAGACTAAGACAATATATCATGAATATGTTAGAACAGTATTAACATCATATGTTTTATGTTTAGTAGTCACAACAAGATTTTGTATGGTGTTGTCAAGGTTCAAACTATTAAAAAGCTGCAGATTCATACATAATTCCTGCTCTCAGGCAAATACAAAATGTATTGTCTGGTCAGTGTATAAACATATTGGTTTTCCCAAACACTTATTTAAATGACTTAGCTACTGTAAAATGATGCTATCTATAATTTCTAAGACGACCAAAGATAGTTAAAGGGATAGTTTTGGATTGTTCAGAAGTGATGTTATGTAAAATTTCTATCTATATTAATTAGTCTCCTTACTTGCAGTTATCAGATTATATTTGCTTTGTTTAACTCTTTAACAGTAAGTCTGGGAGTGGAAGGAATGAGGAAGAATGTAACTGCAAGCATGTAAGCAAACACTGAACTGCAGAGTGCAAATACGACGCTTTCCCCAGAGTTCAGAAGCCACAGTCACCTCACCAGAGTTATGTACAGATAGACAGATGGAAGATGGGGCGTCTGTCGTAAAACACGATGGCAGAGAGAACTAGAGTATACAGTGCAAGTGGTAGTGCAAAAATTACCTCTGAGTTACCCTTAGGGATGAGTTCATTACTATTTGTCTATCCTATTTCTTAGTGTTGTTCTATGATCGACCCTGCTTCAGCTCACCTATGGCCCTGTGACTCTGTAAGCAATAAGTTGAGATAGATAGACAGACAGAAAGACATTTTTCTCACCTGATGTCCTAAATTCATGTTAATGTCATAAATTCATGTTGTGCTGATCTGGAGTTCATTTACTGGAATGATTTCCAAAGATACAGCAAAACTTGAAAAAGCACAAGTGCGTGTCATTGATGCCGTTGCACAGGTGGCATTCTCTCCCACAAAATCCAGACATTGGCTTCTTCTCTGCAATTAGGCTTATCGATGCAGTCATCGGCCTTGGCTAATGTGTCGTCATGGAAGGCGTTTGGATGAAAACACAGCAAAAAATGTTTAGATTTTCTTGTGAAAATATAGATGTTTATTACCCACTAATACAGCGTTATATCAGACAAATATAAGCATTTTCAGTTTGAATTGTTTTAAATCAACAAACTCTTACTGTCAGCTGTTCTCCTTTCTCAGGGCTTATGTCCTTTTCCACAAACTCATGACAATAAATCTGTCTTCTACAAAATGCAGAACAACTGATAAAAAGCATCATAAATCATCACTTAGAAAATCTGAACCTTTACGTGTAACCTGCTAAAAGGAAAATCATACCTTTATTGCTTCTTTAATATAAAGAAGCAATAAAGGATGTTTCAGTGATGCCAGTGTAGAAAGTGTAACAACCAACCATGGCCTACCACTGATTACATTCTCTCCATCTTCAGATCAGACCACAGAGGGGACTCTCCATGAAAAGAATGTCACCGTCTCAGGCTAATATTCACTGTTTACTCAAATGCCTGCAGACGCATTCTTTTACATTTATTCTGCTCCCAAAAAGCCGTCATTGAAGAGTTAGATAAAGTAAATAAAATCTCCACAACCCTGCTACTGTCCTTCTCCTTAACGCCCTGATATGAGGAAACAGCGGCCCCCACCGGCAGACGGTGAAACTGTAAAAGTTTGACTCAGTTCTCGATCCCTCGGTGGGGGTCTGAGACCGAAATGATTAAATCGGGCACACTTCTATTTAGTTTGGAAGTTTTTGAATGAAGACATGTTTTGTTTCGTTTTGGTCCTTGAAACAATTAAATATAAAGTTTAACGCCTGCAAGTGTCTAAAAATTACAGTTTGTAAGGTATTTCAGAAGATGTGAGATTGGTTGAATAGATTTGCACCAATATGAGATTACTGTCTTCTGCTTAGAAAGGATTCATGTGAAGTAGCTGCTATTTTCTTTTTGTTTCTGATGGTACCCTATACACGCACAGAGAGAGAGAGAGAGAGAGAGAGAGAGAGAGAGAGAGNAGAGAGAGAGAGAGAGAGAGAGAGAGAGAGAGAGAGAGAGGTTAGGAGCTCCAGATGGTGTTTAAACGCAGACAGAAGGCTACAGCGAGGACACAGAGAGAGAGAGAGAGAGGAGGAGGAGGAGAGCGCCGCGGTTACTGCGCACAGTGAGCTCGCCAGCTCCACTCATCACCGAGGACATAACAAGTCGTAAAAATACCTAATACCGTGCACTGGAAGGGGAAAAAAAAAGACTTCCCCTGATCTGCTCCGATGACAGCGCTTTTTAATTTCTCCTGGAAGTGAAGGTTTAATACAACAACCATCTGAGCGCAGCCTGACGGACGATCGGCGCGTCGGAGGAGGAGGACAAGCACCGAACATAGAAACGTGGAGGTGGAGCAGCTTTGTCGGCAGGGTGCAAACAAACAAGAGAAAAACATTTTTTCTTTTTTTTTTTTTTTTTTTTTTTTTCCCCCCGGTTTGGATGTATGAGAACTTGCCTCTGACACCACGGACTGTGGGCTCAACTGTGAGCTAAGAAGACTGTAAAGTTGTTTTGGGGGTGGGGGGGGAATTATAGGCGCACCCTGCAGCCCTGAGGATCTGCGTCTTAATGTGACCTCACATGGTGAGGCTTTTTGGACTTACAGTGACAAATTAGTTACTTTTTGTATGTCAGATACAAAAACCAACGGGACCTCGTTCCTGCTGTAGAAATTACACTATGTTGTCTCATCTGTCTGGGATGATCAGAAAGTGCCAGAGAGCGGATATACACGACTGGGACAAGTTCTGATTCTGTCGCATCGCGAACACAAGAAGCTTTTCTGCTTCAGCAAATAACAAATCTATATCTCAGACTGAAAAACCAAAGACAGCAGTTTTCCTAAGGATCCAAAAGCCCTTGCTTTGGTTTTATTTCTTTTATCTTTTATTAAGAAGATAAATACCTCATAGACTAAGACTTATTTAACCTGGACCCTATTAGAGAGCACCCAAAGGAAAAGTTAACATTTTTTATACCATCATATATTTTTTAGAAGGTAGAAGAAAAAGGGAATAACCCAACAAAGGCTTTATTTTTTTATTCATTTTACTTTTCTTTTTCTTTCTTTTTTTTTCAAAACGATGAGGATTGAATCGATATAAAACCCCGTTAAGAAGCGGTTTGGTGTGGATTATCGCTCAGCTTGACCTCGACCTTCACAAAGTGAGTAAAAAAAAAAAAAACCTGCACACTCAAACTGCAAGGAAACAAAGGACTTTAGTTGGACCTCCAGTTCATTAGAACCTATTAAATGCAAGCTGTTTCATATATGAAAGCTCAAATTCGTGAAAGGTCAAGTTTAAACTTCTAGGTTGACTTGAGGATTGGTGAGATGCTTGTTAATGTGAAGGTGTAAATTGGGATACCGTTCTTAAAGTGGTTTTGAGCATTTTGTGAATTTTCAACATGCTGAAGCAGCAAAGAAGATGTAGAGATATACTGATGTAACCATGCAAAGGGAAGCAGATATACCTAAAATGAAAGAAGTAATTTGCAGACGTTATGTTGGCACCACGTTTTTGTTTGGGTTGGGTTGATTTTAGTGTTGTGAGCAAATTCTGAGAGCCTGAAAAGGGAAAGACAAAAGAGGGGGTCATGAGTTGCTTCACCCCGGCAGTCTGTGCTGCACATCAAAGAGATGCTGAGACAAAGTGATGACACCGAACCTCTCTCCTCTCTGTGATTTTAGTGTGCATCCATGCTGCACAAAGGTGATGGGTGTGAGAGGATAAATGCAGTCATTTACTCTGGACTGAACTGTTGTGGGACCCAAAATAAAAGCCCCATCCACCGTTTTTTTTGTTTTTTTTGTGTGTGTGTGTGTGTTGGTGAGCATCATCACTGCGTCTGTGTAAGGAAAAATAAAACAGCGAGGCGAGAACCCTGTCTGGTTGAGTCTGCCGTGTATTCCTGTGCTGATGTGCTTGATGAGGAAAGAACTTGAAAACATTTCAACTGTGAAACATTTCAAAGGGTTTACAGCAACTCTACAAAAGCAGCAAACAGAGGCTTTCACTCCGCCTCCCCTACTTGAACAGCTTCAGCAGCAAACTTCTTCCTCTAAGTGCAACAGTAAAACACTCTGGCCATTTTCTCTGCAGGACACAACCCTGTATAATTGGCCCTGGTAAATATCATCTGAATAATTGAAGAGTTGATAATAGTCTCGAAGAATGGATGGGGAGGCTGCAGAGGTGAAACCGCAGTGCAGACACCCTGCCTCACCGCACATTATCCCTTCATCGCCGCAAAGAGAGCATCTCTTCCTCCCTCTGATCAGCAGGCCCTTCCGCCCGCTAAAGGCAGATGTCCCTACTTCATCACTGAGGAGCTCTCTTAAAAGGCAGCCCATTCATTATGACCCCCAGCCTGCAGAGTGTTTATTCACTTCCCATCTACCACAGGTGCACTGTCTTCTGTGTTTATATACTGGAAACATGCCGCCAGCCAGCGATAAGGAACCTGTTTTCTTCGGAGGATGTCAGAAGAGCATCTCCTGTAGCTTAACAAATTTGTTATGTATTCATGTGAGCCAGGGTTGCCAGATTTCGCCTCAGGATTCATCTGGTGTTGAACAGAAAACACTACTATTTAAAAAAAAAAAACAAAACAAAAAAAAACTTAAAAGTTTCTGTTCAAATGAAAAAAAAAAAAAGACTCCTCTTCACTGTCTGGTTTTGTTTTTGACAACTGCAGAATCTGGACCCCAGCTCAGTTTGTGTTTACCGTACGATTGCGTGGGCTCGTTGAGCCCAGCTTTGTGTGTGGTTAATTATTGTGATCTGAATGCGGGCAGTGCAGGTGAAACCGGCTGCCTCCTAATTAATGAGCCGAGCAAATGGCCCTGGGTGGGCGGCAGCGTGAGCGTGCGCCGAGCCGGTCAGGTGGTCAGCACAGCACAGACACCTGGGCCGTCACAAACAAAACAAGGGAAGCAGCAGCCAAAAATAACAGGCCTGTTCTGTGCGCGCTTTTGTTTACATATGTTTTTGTAAGTCAACAAACAGACATAATGGTCTTTGTATTTGATATTTGTCACCTTTTACACGTTATCTGGCAGCCCGCTATTTTGGATTGGCTCACGGAGCCGCAGCTTCCTCACTCAGCTGTCATCTCTGTGGGTCTTGGTTGGTTTGCAAAGGAGGAGGTGATTGATCCGATTAGGCCATTGTTGCGTTAAAAAAAAAAAAAAGCATTATAAAGGAATTCTTGTGTCACATTTATGCAAGTAATAATAGCAAGGTCATTGTGCAAAAACAATCAAATTCTTTTCACTTGTTTAGTGACATTTAAAACTTTTCAGTGAATACTTCTGTGGTGCTGCTGTGACAAAGAGTTGCTCAGTGTGTTTTAGGACTGCACCATTAATATCATCATTGCAATATCGGTGCGCGCAATGTTATTATTGCAAAGAGCTGTTTGGAATGCGATATATGTTGGCCATTATGTTCCAAGTGTCAGCAACTCCTGCTTTGCATACTAATAAGACATTTAGCCTGTTGGATGAAGTCTCACTGCAGTAGATGCCTACACACGTTACAGAGAACAGTGCTTCGTAAAACAGTCACATGGAGAGGTGTGTATGCATTGTAATGACAGATGGGAAATAGAGAAATAGAGAAGTGGAGAGGTCGTCTATCTGTGTCAACTGATACCATTCTTGCAATATTTTGTAATATTGTGCAACAATTGCACACGTCGTACATTTGTTCTTGCGTATGCGTTGTCTGAACAAGTGAAACAAACATTCACATTCAATCTATAAACAACAACAACAAAAAAACAAAGTGATTGACAGAACTGCGTACTTCATGTTTGTGTTTGTGGCAATCAGGAATACTGCGATTCATTTTCATCTTATTAGCTGATATCAGGACGTTTACACAATGTGGTCTCCAGTGCATAAATATGTGCTGTTGTGTTTTTTTTTTTTTTTTGGTAAATAAGGAGTTGCAGAGAGTTTGCCAAAAAGCTGGGTTCAGAAGTGCTTTGAATGTTGAAACATTTTCCACTTGTTGGGTCTGAGTGTGAACTCATAAAACCACTGAAGGCACTGACGCTAGGTTGTGCTTGACTGGAGATGTTAGCCATCATGTCATTGGTATTCTTTTCATTTATTACATAAAGGGAGATGAATTGTTGAGCAGGACTGGAGCTCCAGGTTGTTTCTAAGTTTGATTTTACAATACAGATATGTCAAAAATATTATTTGTTTTGTGTAAATATGGTAGCAGTATATGAGGTGACGATCCTGGGGGTTAATGTTATCCTGCTATGAAGCCTCCTGCTGAGAAAGAGCAGTCAGGTTCTGGCTGCCTCGGTCCTCGTCCTTGTGTGTGTAGCTGTATGCTGGTCTGCTCTGCCCTGGTCCACATGTGTTTGATATTATTGCGACAAGGCTGCCCAGCCTCTCTGGGGAGACTGAGGATGTCAGAGACCAGAGTCGAGAAGCGAGGCAGCTTCCCAACATCTGATGGAATGAGAAACACACTCTCTGGATGCTTGGCCCGCTGACGGCTCAGCGTGGGAGCCAAGCAGAGGGCGGAGGCCAAGCAGAGCCTCAATCGTGTGTTAGGAGTATCACTCTTTCTCTCTTTACACTTTTCACTGCGGGGACATGTGGGATCGAACACAGCGCACACGCGGTCATGATTTCTGCTGCTTTCTCCAGATTACCAATCCTGAAGAAACTAAAAAGCAAATGCTAAAACGCATAACCTACTGACAGCTGCAGGCTAAGAAAAACACATCCTCCTCCTCCCTTCCTCATCTTGTGCCAGATTCACCTCCTGCTCTCTGTCCTCACCTTTTACTTCCTTGCATGCCCGCTGACCTCTGACCCTCCGTCGACCTTCTTTGCCTTCTCTTTCTCAGCCTCCTCGCAGCACCGTCTGCACCGCCCCGCCGACTTCACGGTAGGAAGTGTGTTCAGTTCGGAGTCAGACTGAGGAAACAGCTGGGCTAATCTACAGTAGCAATGGACTCTGTTTTAATCAAGAGGACAGGTCAACAGCGAAAAAGGGAACTTCATATCACCACCCATAACTCGCAAAATGAATCCCTCCCTTCCCCTTTTGCCTCCAACTGAGACCTTTATCACAAGCGAGGGGGGTAAACAAGCAAAAAAAAAAAAAAAAAAAAAAAAAACTGGACATGGACCACTCCAAAGAAATCCTCTCGCTGGAAATCTTAGGAAGTGCTGCAACGGCGGAGCGTGCAGCCGCAGAGTGGGAAGGAAGGCATGTCTGTCACGTTCGCTCTGTTTGTCTCCTTACATTATTTGCAAAATTAAAAATGCCGTTATCTCCTGGAAACAGATCCTGTGCCACACAGATGGTTCCGTCTCTTCAAATGGGAAGCTGAGCCACTGAGTGCCGTTGTGTTACCAGTTAGTCGCACAGACCTTAATCTCGGCTCCAGCCTTCCTTCCTCTCTCTCTCTCCACATACACACACACGCACACACACACACACACACACACACAAAAAGCACATTCAGACAAACTGAATCCTTTGACATAAATGTATTGTCCCTCTAAACGTTTTAACAGCGTACAGACACATGCACTGTACTAAAGAGAGGTCACAGATTTTTCGAATGTGTCAGAGAGTGGCAGTCACTTTGATGAGCAAGTTATAACTAACATTACAACTTTAGCGCCATTAAACGGTTCTGCTTGCGGTCAGTTTCAATTAAATAAAACTGAGTTTTACTGGGCTGGTGTCATACACAGCTGGTATGCTTTACTGTGTTTCCATCTTCAAAGTCTAAACGTCACAACAGTGACCCACATGAACTCTGAGCGTAGGCAAAAATCAAACAGATGATAAAAGACCAGAATGACTTCTTCAGTACTTTAACTTTTAAATGTGTTTAATTTGCATGTAGGTCAGATTAATAGATGTCTCCAATCTGACTTTGACAGTTTTCACTCCAGATTTTGCACACAAAGTAGGGTCGCATGGAAACATTGCGGAACTGTAAGCAAAGAAAGAGTCAGAAAATATATTAATCATAATCAGTATCGCCACTGCAGTTTTTACCAGTAGTTTTGGAAAACCATGTTTTCCTGATATGGAGTAATATGTCGAGGCACAGAGAATACATACAGATATTACAGATTCGTAACTTACTTATTCTTGACAGAAAGAATCACAATATAAAGTCGTACGTTTTCTTTGTCATTCACCTTGAACTTAATTTAAGACTTGGGACTCCCACACAATTTCTAGGTGACATTTTTATGCCCTTTGGATCCATATATTTAGCAAATCTAAACAAAATTCAATAAAGATAAGTTTCCTCGTTGTGGCAGGGTGCTCAATGTAAACTTTCTGTCCGTGACATAGCAGTGGGCCGTGTTAATTAGTCAATTATTTCGTGTAATCGGCATGTTATTGGCACATCAGTTGTCCTCTTTCTTCCCCCAGCTCACTCTATTTTTTGGGAGTTTTTTTTATTTATTATTATTTCTTTGTGGTGGTGGCGGCGTCCTGTAGTCGGATTGTGTCCCGGAGGAATAGCTGGTATTTATTTTGGCAGCTTCCAGCATGAGCAGGCTGTAGGCTAAATGGAGAAACTGTCAAAGCTCCTCTCTAACCTGTCACTTAAATACACCCCACCCCTCCTCTCTGCAGTCCACCACATTTCTTAGTGGTTTGTATACGTGTGTGTGTGTGTGTGTGTAGGGAACGGGGGGGGGGGGGGGGGCGGCTGTGAAAACTATGGGATCCTGTCTGATGATGCACAGCGCCCTACCAGCCAACGCCTGGCTAATGTCAGCCACTTTTGTTGGTGTGCCTGCAGGCCAAATGAAGAGGTATGAGAGAGCTGGCAGGCTGGGGAGCAGTTCAGGCTGCAGACAGTTTTGTCAGCGCTGACAGCTCCACAGTGACAGAGCAGACATTTAACACAGAATGAAATGAAATACAAGACATCAAGCTGGAGAATGACTAATCTCCTGTTTGTTTTCCTGCCTTAGCGGTTAGTGACAGCTCTGTGTCAGGCTTTACCGCCACACAAAGCGGTTCAACATGCAAAGAGTCGGGGGTCTGAAACGAGATGAAAAGATGCTGCGTTTGCTGTGATGCGCGTGTTGCCAGGGTCTAATCTGAGACTTCTGTGCTCCATAAATCAGCAGGCAGCGGCGGTGATGTAAGAACAAACAGAGCCGCTCTCTCCGCTGCAGCTGGCTCGAACGGGGGAGAGGAATAAAACGGAGGGAAAGCGAGAACAGGACAGCAGCTGTCAGGCCTCCGTCGCACACCTGTCACACAGGAAGCCAGCATCGGCCACTGTTTCCTGGACACACCTCCTCAAACACCCCTCCTGGAAGGAACGGAGGGAGGACATCTGCTGCCAGGGAGAGACACCGAAAAGATCAACACAGGCATGTTCTAAGGATGAAGGATACGAGCCATATAACCCCGAGGAAAATGCTTCTCAAGCCGTCCTCGCTGTTTCACGCGTGTGTGTGTGTGTGTGGATGCAGCTTGCGCGGTCTGGAGGATGTTTGTGTTAGAAGCAGAGCTCTGTGACGGAAGGGTCACTCTGTGGAGACTCCCCTCTAAACTCTCCCACAAATACAGTAAGCTCCCCGTGCCCTAAAACTTTACAGTGGGACATTTCCCACGGTTGCTCCTCTCAGCCGCCCCTCCGGCCCCCGCCTCCCGCCTCTCCTGTGACCAATGCGAAGTAATCCAGATGTGGCTCACAGATGTAGCACAGCTCTCTTTGCTCAGTCTATATGTCATCTTTCCCCCAGCATCCTTCCTCACTCAGCCCACAGCCTCGGCCTGCAGACCCCGCCGATGTGAACAGGAGGTGATATCACCCGGTGCTGCTGACGAGGCGCTCGCAGCTATTGTCTCCTGGTTGTCTTCTCCTCCCAGCCTCCAGAACTGCACTGTTGTGGCTGCTGGCAAGAAAAAAAAAACAAAAAAAAAAACTCTTCTTTGTTTGTCAGGCTTGTCAGGCTGGGTCCTCAGGAGGCTCCCCTTACCCTATTCCCAGGCTGCCCTTCATGCTGCCTGTGTGCAATTAACAGAGTAATTAAAAGCCTGATGAGCTAATAGGCGTTGGCTCAGGCTGCAGGTGTTTGGATGGGGGAGATCGTTTGGTGGGAATGCGCTCAGCGCAACATGCTTGGACAATTATGAAACAATATTTTTACGGTGTGTGTGGATTAAAAGATTCCTTGATAAATAGATTAAGTTTCTTGTGGACTTGGAGCTACTACTACCATATTCAAGGACCTTACGTCCCGCTTTTTTTTCCCGTTAAAAATATCTGCATCATGAAACAGTGGAATTTTGTTTACACAGTTGTTTGAATAGAAGTTGCAATCAGCAGTTCAGACTTTCCAAAACAGAAAAAAACAGAAGGCTTAGGAAAAAGTTTACACCATAAAAAAAAGGATATTTAATTAAATATTGTAATTACGCTAAAATAAAAATGTCTCTATGGTATAATAGTTTTTAAATTTAATGTTCAAGGTAATTGCATTTCAACAAGTTTTAGTATTTTATTTTGTAACAGAATTTGTCTGAATGTTTTGGTTCTGTCAGCTAGTTGCTGTGTGTGACATCAAGCTGGAGACAGTAAGCCCGATACATTCATCTGGGTTGTATTTTGAACTAATATATCAGCTTAATGAAAGATTAAAATGTTTTATGCTGAAACAGTTTCTGTGTTGGACCAAGAAACCTACAGTAAAACCTGCTAATTAGTGAAACTTTAGAGCTGTTAAACAGTCATTGCAATAAATGGTACAGCTTAGCTGTTTTTGCCAGAGAAAATGCAAGACAAGATTTTTTAAACTTATTACGGTTTCAACTAATCAACTTCTATTTTAGACATTTCATGGTCTTCATAATTGTACTACATTTTAAACTGATAGGAATTTGATTACCTACCAAAGTTTTGTTAGTTACATTATAACTTGATTGTATCGGTAGTGCATCACTTGTAACCATAGGTTATCAAACCTTATTTTATTTTCACACTTATCAAAATTAATAGTAAAAAAAAAAAGTCTTACTGTCAGGATATTGAACGAAAATAGTTCAGATTTGTCCCCAACACCACCTCCCTGGGTCGATTTCTGCTTCTTAAACCATTATTACCTCACATACCTTTACATTATTCAACAAGTTTCGTCGCGTGGCCCAGAACCTAGACACTTTTACACAACTGTATGAACACAACACTAGACAGTAAGATAATGTATGTCTCGACTGATGGAGCTCATCGGAGAAGAAATGGAGAACAGAAAGTCTGATCAAATGTTAGTTTACGACAGCCTGAGGCTGAGCTCTCAGCTGGCAAAATTAGACTCACAGCTGACAAGATTAAGAGGAGAGGATGTAAATGAGTGGGAACAAAGGAGAGGTTTTTTTTCCCCCCATCATCCAGAGCAGAAGCTACAATTCTACTTTTCTCTTATGTCTGTCTGTCTCTCTGATCCCTGATGCAAACAAACTCACATAGTAATGTCCTCATGTGTGTGTTTCTGTCTTGTTTCCGCCCCCATATGTGCCCCCACCTCTCCTCTCTCTGCCTGTCCCTACCCTCACCCCCTCCCCGCTCTGTGGCAGCTGTGCTGGTGATGGCTGTGCGCCCGTGGTGCAAGCTGGCTGTGGGGTCCCAGGTGGCCCACATGACAGTTATTGATGTTCAGGTGTTCAGCTTCTCTCACACAGGGGCCCTGGAGCCACACACACACACACACATACACACACACACACCAACACACATGCAGAGATACATTAAGAACTAAAACACACGCAAGGATGCTCCCGAATGTAGTTCACATGAATACACAGAATACATGCTAGTAGTCATGTTCTTGGAGTATTATGCAGTTAAACTGCATTTTCTGTATATTAGTGTCAGGGAAGTGTAAACAACATACTAACAAGTACAACTGAGACTTTGGGCTTGCAGCTGCAAACTTGTCTGGAGAGAATTACAGTTTTCAGTCTGATGTAAAAAAACAAAAAACAAAAAAAAAACATGCTTCATAAAAAAAGCATACAGGCCAGCTTGCAGTATGGAAGCTAATGGGGAATTTTCTGTGCACACACGTGTGATGGAGTAGCCAGTGTCGGTACCAGTGCCCTGCGCAGTCCTAACAAAGTCCAGATGTGTCTGGCTAGTTGAGGAGTTGTTCTTGGCACGGCTTGCCTCGGCCAAATGTCACAAATACTTTCCTTTATTTAGGAATGGCTCTGGGTTTAGTGGCTGGAGAAAAAAAAAGAAGAAGAAGGCGAGGATAGATGGATGGCTGGAGCGAGAGAGGGAAAGAGCAATGGGAGGAGAGGTAGATGAAAAGAGTCTAATAAATGATTAGCAACGTAGGACAGGAGAGCAAAGAGGAGGCGTGGGGGGAGCAAGAGAAAACATGAAGAAGGACAGAAGATAGGGAGGGAGGAGAGAGGAAGGCGGGTGGGGAGGCAGAAACAGCTCCAGTCTAGCATCTGGATTTTATTAGCAGCCGTTGGGAAAATCTGAAAAGGAAGTTTTTTCTCCGTGAGCACGTCGGCAGCAGTGATATGCTGCACATAACCACTTCACTGCCGACAAGAGGAGCCAGGCCCTCCCAAAGGAGAACAGATGGTCGCTAGAACTTCAATACAATTACATCAACAGCTCTCGCAGATATAAGCTCGGTATGACAGAATCCCTGCAGCTTGGTGAGACAGAAATACAACTCCTCTAACCTTAGCACCTATGGCCCCGGATAAATTGCCTTTGATTCATACCTCAAGGTAGTTCTGCTTTTCTTGCCAGTTTAACCAATAAAAGAAGATCTGGATGCGTTTGATTTGAAAAAGCTGGTGACCTCTTGGTGATTTGATTGCTGTAATCTGATCAAAGACAGGATGGATTTTTTTTTTTCAATGCTTAGTGGGAAGAACAGATGACCCCCCACCCGACACACACACACACACACACACACACACACACATGCAAACACACACACACACACACACACACACACACGCAACCCGGCTACCCCAGTCCTCCCATTCCCCAGCTTTGTTTTTGTGCTCAACGTGTTTGTTCAGCGGGCTCTGTATACTGTCACAGCGATTCTTAAGTAACACGGGAAAATGTCTGTTTGTGTCCTCAACAAAAGCAACAGCATTTTGTAGACTTGTAAGGGTTTATTTTTTGTTGGTTTTTTTGTATGTTTTATGAGCAAAAAAAATTGATTTTCCACCACAGGAACAGCCTGTTTTAGAGATTGGAGTGAAGTAGCCGAAATGCATTAACTTACACAGACAAACATCTAAAAGCATGTGCAAGTACTGCTCTGTCTCCCACCCTGTTATTAGTGAGGGCTGTAAAGACTCCGAACTCCAAATCAGCACAAGATGAACCAGAGTCTGCGATCTCGCTGCAAGAGCGGCTTCCTGTGCAGATATATGAAAGGATATAAACACATTCCCATCTCACCTGTGATAGAATCCAAACTCTGTCAGATAGCAGGCGTGTTTTAAAACACAAAACTCATTGGCAGATGTAGAAAGCATGCTTGTTTGTGCTCTTTGTAGCTGTCAGATGGTGTTTTGGTTCTGGGCCAACTGCATTGTTTCTCCTAAAAATGTCATTTTCTGCCTGTAAGAAAAAGTGGGCGGTTCTGCACCCATAAGTCTCATGTCCAGGGGACAGAGCTACAATCCCCAAATGTTTTGATATAAAGACCTTAGGGGGAGATGGCAGGGGGGGCTTATTCTCTGTTTGTGTGGACTCCACAGCGGCCTGATAGGGAACAGATGTGGAAAGGCAGGCGGCTGGGCAGCCAGCCAGAGCAGCTGGGAGAAATTAAAAACAACAGCATTCCTGGAGACTGGGGGAATTACAGTGGGAGGCGGGAGCAAGAGACGGAGAGAGAGAGAGAAAAAGAGAGAGAGAGAGACAGGGAGTTTGAGGCCTATGTGGTCACCGACGGAGTCTCTGTGGAGTACAAGAGATTGAATAGGCGAGGGGGTTTTAAGGGAACTGTTCTGCAGCGGTTAGCCAGAGCTAATAAGCTGCAGCTGCATTTTCAGTGGAAATGCATATGGGCATGCACACATGTACATTGCATAGAGTCCACACACAAAATGAGATGTACAATGAGTTTAAATCCATCCTCAGAAGGGCAGTCTAATATGAAACGATTTGTACACATATGTTTGTCTTGTCTCCAATGAGAGCTTGTGTCTTTAAATCTTTAATGAGATTCCAGAAGGACTTCAGAAAGTTTGAGAAACCCACCGAACTGCGCACATCCAGTTGTTCGGCGTGCTCTCTGCGGTTTAGTGCCTCTTGCAGCGAATTGTTTTTCATCTCGTTTCATCATGGCACACGGGGAGAGCAGAAGACAGAGAACATTTTTAGAACGCAGACTGCAGACTGCTTCTTTGGTGAGCAATCTTTTAGCCCCGATTACGTCAAACCGTACAGACATACAGCTGTTCTCAGAGTCTGAGAAACACAGACAAACAAGCACAGGCAGCAGCAGCAGCAGCAGCAAGGTAGGTAATGATTGTACCACGCTGGTTTATTTTCAGCCTAATATGCAGGAGTATTTAGGACAGATGGCAGTAGAATTGAGTGGATCTATTTTCGCCCGCATTGGTTTCAAAGTGGCTCCTTTCAGACGTACATGTTCGAAAAGCTACACCTGAACCTCCAAAACAGGTCAACTTCTGCAGGTGATTCGCTTCTTCTCTTTTTTGGTGTACGGCTTTTGTTCTCCAGCACAAAGCAAAGCACGGTGGAATCACAGGTGGTCACAGATGGGGTTTCAGACCGAGCAGACTTCCTAATGTATTAAAAGTAAAATCCAGAGCATGATGTGCATGTGTGTCCTGTCTCTGGAGCTGGTCAGATTAAACAGCTGTCCATAATCCCGCAGTGGGGGCAGACAGACAGGATGGTCCCCTTATCCTTTCCTTTCCTATTTCTTTTCCTTTCCTTTCCTTTCTCCTGCATCATTTGTTCATCAAAATATAACTGTATGTATTCAAACTAACAAACATGGGCACAGGTGTCACAATCTGACTTCGTAAACACAACAAAGTCACTGAAGGTGTGACAAATCTACCATCTTGGACGTCTGCTTTTGCATGTAACCCTGTATTGAAGAATGGTTGCATCTATTTATGGCAGCTGACCCCCCGTCTGCCTCTGTTTTGCGTGTTTATGTTGAGAGCGTCTGGCATGGGCCAAACAGCCGAGCACCCCTCGTGTTCTTGGGGGATCACTGTGTCAATGGCCCTCGTACAACATACTCCAGTGTGGCACTCTTTAAATACAGACACCAGCTGTTGAATGCTGCTACACGAGCTCTCAGAAATAGGCTTACTGCGAGCTGAGGCCAACTGACATGGTGGCGGTGGGGGTGTTCTAGAGAAACAGATGAAATCAAAAACAAATTATGCCAAGGTGATTTAATGATAGCGGATGCATTCATACAGGAACATATACACGCAGGATTTAAACAGCGTAAAAGGTCAGGACTCTTTAGGTCATTTACCTCAGCAGTTTAGGTTCTCTTTTTATTTGTAGAGGTTCAAGAGATTGTCTCCGAAGCCACCAAGAGGACAATGATGACAGATGCTTTTTTGTTTAATATGATGTTTTTGAATGTGGATTGTGACATTTTGAAAATATTAAAGGGAAATGTATTTGTGGTCCTGTTGTAGAGAAGGCAGCGAGAAAAGGATCAGCCATCCCTCAATGTTGTCCCGAGTTTCAGGTTTTAAATTTTCAGGTGTGCATGTACATCTCCAGAAATCAAATGGTTATCATTTTATTTTATACTATAACACAAAATAAAGAAAACAATTAGGGAATTTAATGTACGTAAACAGTTCAGCTTGGTTTACTGATATGTGCCATTGATTAGTTTTCCTGCAATATCATCTCATATTTCTGTTTTTAATCTTCCCTGTATAACAAATTGAGAAATACCAGCTGCCATAACAAATGAGAAATAAAATGCTTTATTCTTCTAAGGCTTACAAATGCTTTATAAATCAGATTCTGTACATGCAAACAATAGATTTTTTTTTCAGATTTTTTTAAATTGCAAAAATGAATTTTGACATCAGTTTCAGTAAGATTTTATTTATTTTTTTTGCACTATTTAACTTATTTACTAATGTAAGGATATAGCTTTTTGTTGATCATTAGGTTCTCAGTTAGGTTAGGTTCTCAGTAACAAATTGTGATCTTTCAATCATTTTTTCACATGGTAGATAGTTAAAATGATATTAAAAACAGATGTTCATTGACTCACATATAGTGCATGTCCAGAAGAAGGAAGAAAAGAGAATATTTGACTTTATTTGCACTACTTTGACTGATAACGCCTTACCACAGAGACGAAAACAAAAGAAAATACAAATAGCATTTAAAATGTATGCGTTCGCTCACAGTGTCTCAGCAGAAGAATCATCAAATGGCCCATTAAGTCTACTCTGTGCTCACATCTGTTTTTATAAGTTAGAATAATGACTTCCCTGCACAAGTTTTTATGATACATGTTTATATTCATTTAGTAAATATATGCAGCATTTATTGTGAGCAAACCACCCATGTATGTCCTGATCCATCCGGTGCATAATTAAAAATGCACTTTATTCCATTGGTTTTTCTATGTACGGAGCAGAGTCACAACCTGTTTTCCATCCTTCTCAAGGGGCTGAAAAAGTCATCACACTCTGTGCTCAGGTTTGCAATGCAGGAGGATCTGGTTCCAGCAGCTGCACCGACAGGTGGACACAAGCATCAAGACTAGTCAACGCTCCATAGATAGATGCAGATTGAGTGTACGTTCATGCATGCTGCGTTGTGTTTGACAGTGATTTTCTACAAACTGCATAGAATCGTACCCGATCCAGGAGCCTGAAAGGCGCCGGTGGCTGCAGCAGGTCCCACCTTGTGTTGCATTTTCTCTGCTGTCAGTCGCCGCACCGTCCACCGCCTTCACGCTGCAGAGCTTGGCCTTGCCTTGTTTGGTCCTGGCAGCATGTCTGGCAGGAGACAGAGAAGCCTCTGGTAGCAAGACAGAACTCTGCTGAAAGCCAGTCTCAGTGATGGACAGCAGCAGATCCAGCTGCACTTGTCACTGGCTGTCAAGCCGGCTGTCTAGGCAGGGGAACGAGAAGGGACAGGCGGGGTGCGTGTGTGTGTGCGTGTGTGTGTGTGTGTGCGTGTGTGTGTGTGTGTGTCCGGGGGTTGGAGGTTACAGTGGGGTACTTGAAGGGTGGGGTTAGTGGGGTGCTCTGATTGGGATGTCATTGCTACATGGATTGTGTATGTGTGAAGGAGAGAGCGTGAGGGAAGAGGGGGGCAGCGAGGAGCGCTGATCTCAGTTAGCAGCAGCTGAGAGGGAGAGCAGGTGTTACTGTGGGTCTCTCAGGCCCCATGAATCTCCAACAAGAAAGACAATACAAGTTTGGATCCATTTCCACTCTCCGCATTGATCTCCTTTAGCTCTTTGCATGAGGCTTTTTGGTTTAAGGAAACAATCGATGGCTCGCAGGTGAAAATGTCAGTTCTCTCCTCTCTTTTAACCAGCTGTCTCCTCCCAGCACAGATTCTGGTTTTATAAAAACCGGAGCTCCATTTTTAACCTGTTTATGTGTTGTTTTTTTTCTTTTCTTCTTCCGTGTGGCAGGTAGCAGAGTGCAGAAGGCTGGAACGATGCCAGATTCACCTGCGGATGTGAAAACCCAGCCCAGGTCCACCCCACCTACCATGCCTCCTCCACCCCCGGCTGTGAGTCAAGCAACAAGTCGCAACGCCTCGTTCACACCGGCCACCAGTAAATCAAGTAAGACTCCCTCGTGTGCAACGATGCGAAGTTGTTACTACAAAATTGCATCCAGTGATCCATCCTTGTTGTGTTGTGACTTATTTGGCTGACTGATGCTTAATCCAGAGTTATTTTATGTGCTGTTAGGTGGATGTTTTCTTCAGAAGGTCTTTAAAAACAGGCAGATGTGAGAGAAAAACAGAGACAGGTGATATATCAGTGACCGAGCAGCTCACTGGGGATGAGACATCAAACTTTTTGCAAGAAGAACTGGCAATAATTAACAAACAATTAAACTAAAAGTATGCTTCCCAGAGTATGTTTTGGAAAAGACATTGATGCAGAAAACAACAGACCAAAAACATGAAATCAGCATTTTCCAAACTGTTACAAACAGCAGTTTTAAAGTTTGGGGCCTGCTTTGAGCTGTTTGCGTGTTTCTCTTTTCATTGTTTCTCTTTTCATTGTTGTTTCTGCTTATTTGTACTTGTTCAGCTTGTTTTTATCATTTTCAACCCAATTATACTGGGAATGAAAAGGAAGTGACATTCCGCTGACATTTCATCCAAGCATCATATCGTACCACGAAACCCGGCTGGGGCTCTTTCCAATGTAGTCTTCTAAAATCTGCTTATAAATATACTGTAAGATATAAATGTGGTACTATTAGTTCAATATTTAAATTGTACAAGTAGGAGTTTGCCTTGATTTGATCAGTGGGTCATGCAGCATGAAAGCCATTTGGTTCAAATAAACCAACCAGTAATCGAAGTGGTGTGTTATTTCAAATATTTCACAAAATATTATACTACCTGATCTAATCGAGAGTCAGATGTAAGCATGTTATATGTATTTCTCTCTTCATAAGTTGTCAAATATATCTAACTACTAGATATATTTCAGAAAATACCACAATACATTTCCTTGTTGATTTGTTTTCTCCTAAGCTTTGCCCTGTTTCATTTTTCTTGCTGTATTTTACACGCCAGTACCGACCATTTTAACCAGATTATGAAACAAACCAGTCAGCGACACTAAACATGTTGAGTTTCTGTTGCATGCAATATGTCATGCACAATCAACTCTACTGCTTTTCCTTTTACCTAGTTTGATGGTTGTGCGTCTGCATTGAGCGAAAGGAATCCAAAATATTTCTTCCTTCCCAGTTCTAGTGAGCAAGTGTTTTGGTCACTTGTGTGTCAGGTGTGTCTCTCATGGCATTTGTCTGTCTTTAGGTGGCAATAATGCCCTTGCTGTCTTTTGGTGTGCATTGTTTATCAGCTGGTCAGGCGGCGGGTTGGTAGAAGGGACATCAGGCGTTCTTTCTTCCCTATATAGCAACGTCAGGCCGTGTTGTTTCACCTGTTGCGGCTGGCGGTCAGCAGCGTGGCTCTCTCCTTACGACTCTTCCTCATCTAAAACCAGAACACAAGTGCTGGGATCACATGGGTTAGTCCATATGTGTTCAGGCCTTCGACCCACGGATTAGAGCAACAAGCATGCCTGAGAAGAACCACCACAAGAACAGGCAACAGCTGAAGGTTAAAGACTCCGCTTCTTCCAGAACAAGGGCCAGGTGACGAGGTGCATTTCAAAGAGATGCTGCAGCAGAAATGAAATGATGCTTAGCATGCTGCTGTTGTGAAATGAGTCATGGTTCAATCCTAGTTACATGAGATTTCATGGGGGGAAAAAAACCCAACGAGCCTGCGACGTACAATCGTTTTATAATCCGATACGCATATAGACGCACATAGAAATCGTGACAGATTTGAAGAGCAGCGTTTGAGGGGAAGAGGTCAGGCTCGCTCCCGGGGTATTTACGAGTTTGTTTGGGCTTGCATTAAGAAGCGAACGTGTGCAATCATATACGTGTACGAATGCTGTGTGACTATTCTGAACCCCAAAGCTGCAAATCTACTTTCAGCTGGTGGACATGTGCAGGACCTGATTTAGCAGCACACCTGCTACTGGAATAAAAGTAACACAGCCCACTGGACTATTTTTGGTACCTCTTTAACAAGTTCCTCTTATAGTTGTGCCCTACTGAGTGAGTGAAGAGCAGGGTGGAATACAGGCTAACTCAGGGGCCGATGGAAGGGCTGGAAGGGGTCAAATGGTAGCACTTGTGAGACAGCTGAAGTCCCTGCAAACACACATGCGGCTTGACGAAAGGTAGTAGAAAGTTGGGACCCCGTGGTTGTTTTAAGCATCAAGCATCATGCGGCCATGTATAAGACTGATTTAATTACTACAGTTGTCATCACATCTATCAGACTCCCCATACAGGCAACTGTAATTCACACCCCTGTGTTTTTTTTTTTGTTTTTTTTGCAGTGCTGAACGGGAGCAGCCACTCTCCTACCTCGCTAAACGGTGCTCCTTCGACTCCCAATGGCTTCAGTAATGGGCCGGCGATGTCTTCGACGGCCTCCCTGTCCAACCAACAGCTTCCGCCGGCTTGTGGCGCCCGACAACTCTGCAAATTAAAGCGCTTCCTGACCACGCTGCAGCAGTTCGGCAACGACATATCCCCCGAGATTGGGGAGAGAGTGCGCAGCCTCGTGTTAGGACTGGTGGTAGGTTATGCAAACATCTGTTCATTGCAGCCCAGTGTTCCTTTATTGCTTTGATTATCATGTCGGTAAATGTGCTGTGGAAAATTTTAACTGAGTTTAATGTTTCTATCACTTCTGCTTTAAACAGAACTCCACTCTCACCATTGAAGAGTTTCACTCCAAACTTCACGAGGCCACTAACTTCCCACTGAGGCCTTTTGTCATTCCTTTCTTGAAGGTAAAAAATATAATCAATCATTAGGTTTTTTTTTTCTGTCAAGTGTTGAACATCAGTTCTGATTTAATGAAGCTGCTTAGTGTGGCTCTCCTTTTCGTACCTGAAGCAGAAGCCAAGTGAAATCTGAAAGAGGAGCTAACAACTAACAAACAGCAGGAGCACATTTTTCAATCAGTACCGATGAGGAGCTCCACATATTTTTCTTGCATTTCAATCAAATTCTACACCGAATTTGTTTACACTTCTTCAGTAGTTGTTTATCTCATTACTGTTTTCTTAACTGAGCGGTGGCTGTCATTGCAGCTGACACGCCGTATTTTTAGCATGTTGCCATTTTTGATACGGGCGATTTGAACGACTCTGCATGCAATAATCTAAGGAGAAGTAAGGCGATGGGTGGGACAGCAAAACTCCACAAAACATTTTTTCTTTTTACTTTTTTACTTCACCGTCGTCTTACCTGGCCTTTGACATGTTAATAGATAAGTCTACATATGTAAGAGATACGTCTCTATGTTAAAAGAATCATGGTATTTCACTCACTGCAGAGATGGCCCAAAGCAGAACTTAATTTGAGGACCCACCTCCAACAAAGCCCACCAGCAGGGCATCGTAAATGGAACTCTGGCCTAATTAAAACCTATATGTAAGCAGTGAGTCTATTTAAGGAATCCATCACTTGTAGCCATCGCTGGTAGGATGTAAATACATCTTTAAAAAGAAAAAGGTGTGAAAGTGTGTGTGAAAGTGTTGGACCTCCTGCCGTGCGATGATCCTTCACATCTGGGATATCGCAGCCATGGCTGTGTTATATCAAGCCGACAGGTCTGAGAGGACTGTTTGACAGCGCTGTTACACACACGTTCACACATAACCCCCCCACACACACAGACACAACACACACAACAGCACAACCCAAAGAGAGCGAGGCACATGGTGGAGGAATGTGTCAGGGTACCTGTCTTATCTCATCCTGTCTCTTCATCTATCACTCTCTCTCTCTCTTTTTACTCCCTCCTTAAGCTTAATCTGGCATCAACCTCCCCCCCATCACCCCACAAACCTAATGTTCCACCAAAGGTTTTAGTTTCTCTTCTCGTCCACTTAACTCTTCTCCAAAGGTTATTTGATTGAATCTATTATATATTTCCTGCAACTTACAACTTGCCTGAGCAGAGATGCCTGTCTTTCCTCTTTTAACCACTAAAGGCAAACCTGCCCCTGCTGCAGAGAGAATTGCTCCACTGTGCCAGACTGGCCAAGCAGACTCCAGCCCAGTATCTGGCTCAGCACGAGCAGCTCCTCCTGGACGCCAATGCTAGCTCGCCTCTCGACTCCTCGGAGATCATGCTGGAGATGAACGAGCACGGCAAGAGAAGGACTCCCGACAGGTGAGGCATTAGGGGCCTGAATGCGCCATCTGAGTGCATTAGTGTTTTTGTCTGAATACCAAGTGAGAGGAAGTGATAAATCCTCTGAGCAAGAGGCAGAAGTCTGGACGGTCGTAATGCCAGCCTGACTTTGCCAGTTGTCTGGGGAGGAGGAGGAGGATAAATACAGAGTAGGGAAAGAGGCAAAATAGAGAGAGAGCTCTGAGAAGCAGGAAGCAAATAAGACAGTTGTGTTAAACTCAATAAAATACAAGCAAGACCGACTCAGGACTGCCCTCCTTTTCTGGTCACTGTTTTCACTCCTCTGCCTGATCTGTTATTCCCCAGCAGCCGTCCATATGTCAAAGATGTGTCCAGATGGTGACGTGCTGCGCGAGGGTGTTGGGAAGTCGGTGGCTGGCGGTTTTTGGATAGGCCAGAACAAGAGGTTGAAAGCTGGATGTGCAATCCCGCTGTAATCTGCACACCTCCGCCTCCCGACCTCTGGCTTATGTACCGCGCTGAGTGGAGGGGGAGGAAGGGCACAAAGCCAACGTTTTTCCAGCTGTTCCTCTCATTTGTTAGCGACCGCGGCCAAACGCGTGCACGAGCAGTGCGCATACGCGCACAAAACGTCATCCGTGTGTCTGCATGTGGGCAGCCATGTTGCATTTATTCACTTTTTATCCCCATGATTGTGAAGAGCGATTTTCATCCGAATGCCCGGCTATCGCCATCCAGCTAAACAGATTAATATCAACGCTCACATTTAAACTGACCAGATGGCTCAAAACCACACACTCCTTTCAAGCATACAGGCGTATACAAGTCCGACCAAACATCTGTCAAATACACAGCTTTCATCCCCCTCAACCCCTTAAGCCTGAGTACAGGGTGGGGGCGAGGGACACTTGCAGTCTAAGAGTAGGCAGAGGGATATTCAGATTAAGAGCATGGGATGCAGGGTGTACAGTTGGACTTGGTTCTGTTAGATACATATGGCGTACAGCTGTCCGAAAAGCTTTAGAGAAGCCTTACTGTACTGTAACTGAACAACAAGCAACTCTATATGTGTGTGTGTGTGTATGTGTGTGTGCGTGTGTGTGGTTGTGTGTGTGTGTGTGCTGGAAGATACCATATGGGAGTTGTTGGACTTAACAGAAAACATGTTTGTGTTCCTTGTTTGAGCTTCTCCAACAGGAAAGTTCATCTACTCGAGGCTGTAATCTGTGACATACATCTACTGTTTTTTTTTTTTCTTTTCTTTTCACTCAAAGTGAACTTCACACATTCTGGAAGTTTTATGTAAAAATAACGAAGCAAAGTTCAACTCGTGTCTGTGCCGTGTTTGGTCCGTTTAGGACCAAAGACAGCTCCGACAGAGACGGCTTGCACCCGGAGCACCTGGCGAAGAGGCCCTGCACCATCAGCCCCAGCCAACGCTTCAGCCCCAGCACGGGGCTCCCGGCTCACCCGCCTCCCAACGGCCTACCAACGCACCCACCCAATGGCCTGCCCCATCCGCCCAACCCCCAAGTGGGACCCCAGCACTACCGCCTAGAAGACATGGCCCTGGCGCACCAGTACAGGGATGCGTTCAGACACAGCGAACACAGAGACTCTCGAGACAGACACCGGCAGACAGGTAGGACATTCACATGGCTCCATGGAGTTTCTGGTTCCCATTTAGGTGGTTGAGACAGAAGGAGCTCGCGTTTAACAGTGGTGGAGTTTGGGAGTAAGACAAAGGCCAGTTGTCGGGCAAGTGGGATAATCCTCGTGGCGGTGGGTCTCTATAAAGGACCCAAGCCATACATGCCCTTTAATGCTGATCATCTGCTTTTCTATTAGGGAAGGAGAGTCATTCATTTTGACATCGCTTTCAAACTTAGACACTTGACTGGAGTTACAACCATGAGTGGTTCTTTTTAATTAGAAAAGGAAAAAAAATGGTAAAAAGCACAAAAAAAAATAAATTGTATTGGTTATATCTAATATCTAATTGTCCAATAGCCTGAATTTCACGTTTTTGTTCACTCAGCTAAAACCTCAAACTGAAAAGAGCTAAAAAAAAAAAAAGTAAATAAAAAAATAAATTAACACCAGCTTTTGAATTGTCTTATTAAAATAAAATATCTTGTGAAGGCAGCTTTAGCTAGGAGTTATGAATAATTACTATTGTGCAAAGCCGTAATTGTACAGCAAGTATAACGGAGATGTCCTGTTGCAGCGGTGCATGGAGCTCGTCAAGAGGAGGTGATTGATCACCGTCTTACAGACCGAGAATGGGCAGAAGAATGGAAACATCTCGATAATGTATGTATTAGCCTCCTTACTCCCAACCAACCTCTTTCCTTCGCTGACAATAAATGGGTGGGGAAACCACAACAGTCAGCAAGCGATTAAAGTCAGCATTAAAGCAATCTAAGTATGGCGAGCGGATGACATCAACAGGAACTGTCGACAGACAGAGCAGCCGCCGTCCCACCTGAGTGAGCAGCTGACAGAAGTCTGAGTCAGTGCGGCGAATTGGACAATTGGCGGATACCTTCCCGGATTCCTAGCACCAAACTCCACGAAGAGAAAGCGGCGCACATTGGAAACCCAGACACATACTCCGTTAGTTAGAAACAGGACCCCAGATGGAGCTGAGGACCCAGCAGAGAGCAGCTCCAGCTGGGTAGAGCAGCTGAGACGAGAGCTGCAGTCGTGGAGGGAACCGGCCAGGCCTGGACCCCTGCCAAATTAGAAACACTTCACTGAAATAAATATAGCCAACTCAGAGGGGAGGGGGCTGAGACAGAGAGACAAGGAGAGAGAGAGGGGGGAGAATGGGAATAATGAGATGGATTGAATGTCAACTACGCTAAACCTATTTAGCAGACCTTGCTGAGGCTGAAAAGACAGGGCACTGTGGAAAAAAAAAAAGAGTGACACAGTTTACAGCAGAGGGAAAAATCTGGAAATCTGTTGAGTTGGCAGGGAACAGCGGCGAGCGGGGGAAGGAATCAGCTCGAAGTTCTCATCAACGGCCCAGCTGTTACAATATCATTGTTGTAATTCTCTCAGACACTGAAATTCACCAACGGGGACTAGATAGACAGACAATAACACACAAGCTGCCTGGTTGATATATGATGTGCTGTTAGAGATGAATTAAGATAATACACTTGCTGTTTGACCATTTTCTGATTAGTGTTGTCGGAGCCAACCGGCAGTAAGATCACATTTTTCAGAACTCGGTCTTGGTCTCATTCTTGTCTCAGCATATTTTTTTTTCTCGAGACGATTCGAAACTACAGCTGCAACATTATTTTTCTTTAGTGTAACTATAAACTATAACTATAAAACCTCTAACTGCAAAAGTGAAAAGTGTTCAACTTTTAAAACATTTGGAGCTGCTGCTTTGGTCTTCCATTGATTTGGTCTTGGGCAGACTTGAGGCAAGACCGAGCCTGTAACCTGATGTCTGGACTGCCTCGGATCTGGACATCAACTCTCATTCTAAATCGTTGCTTTTCAGAGTTTTTCCTGGAAAAATTGGATGAGTAATAACATCTGAAAGAACATAAATTGCTTTTTTTTTTTTTAGTTGACATCTAGACTGTGTTTGCCTTTGCAGCTCCTTAACTGCATCATGGACATGGTAGAGAAGACGCGACGCTCCCTGACGGTGCTGCGCCGCTGCCAGGAGGCCGATCGCGAGGAGATGAATCACTGGATCCGCCGCTACAGCGACGTAGAGGAGATGAAAAAAGGTGGGAGCAACGGACAGCACTGCCTCCCTCCTCCTCCTACTCTTCCTCCTCCTCCTACTCCTCACCACAACTCCTCCTCCAACACAGCTAGCAGCAGCGAGTCACTGCCCATAGGAACTTCCTCGGCTGCTGAAAGGCAGACAGGCAGACAGACAGGTAGACAAACACTCTCAGGGTATGTTTGGCAAAGCAAAACACTCACAGTAAGGTAGGGCCCATTGGAGACGCTGAAATGCTTTAATACGCCGATTCAGACTGAAAAAGTCAGTTAAGAGGATCATATTTTTCGGCACATTTGCAAATTGGAGCTCACACTGTGAGGCAATACAAATCCACCTGCAGCATGCTGGATTTTTAACTAACTGATTGCACTCTTATGTTAACTGCATCCTCGTTCACATTTAAAGTTTGCATTCATTTGTAATCCCTGGAAATGTATTCTGTCTTTGAAACGGTAAAAAAAAAAAAAAAAAAAAAAGGGATTTGACAGCTCATCTCCAAAATATTGACGCACGTGATTTGTTGTTTTTGTCCCAGAGAAAGATGTGCAAACGATAAGTAAATGGATGTGTTTTCGTGCATTTTCTGTGTATGCTGATTGGGTGGCTGCGTTTGTGTTTCAGAGATCCACAGAGACTTCTTGCACCGGCCTCCCTCAGGATACCTGCCTGAAGAAATCTGGAGGAAAGCCGGTAAGAATGGACCCGCCGTCCTCCGTCCTGCCATCTTCACCACCGATCCCCCCCAACACAGGCTAACAAAACATGCACCATCATTCTTCATGGCTACCAGCAAAGGCAGAGGCCTCGCGGCTGCAGGTCCATGAGGCTGGAGGCTCGCAGGCCCTCTGTGTCATTTAGGCTAAACGCTCTCCATTTGTCACCACTATGAAAGGCCACTGCAGTTAAAGCTGCAGTGAAAATGCAGACACCAGGGCTTTGTTGGGTCGCAGCAGCGCAGCACAGCGCGGGGTGGAACTTACCCGGTCTCCCTCATCCTAACCTGCCCCAACATTCCTGACTTATGGAAGTCAAAAACAAACAGCTTAAACATACAAAACCCTGATGATTTTTGTTTTTCCGGCTCCTTATGTAGCCAAATAGAAGCAGCCGGAAGTGCTGCTCTGCATGGGCTCCTTGTATTTTAGACAGAGCCGATCCCAGGAGCCATCCGGTTCGGCCCGCGGTTCCACCTCGGTCCCAGCACTATTATGTTGCACTCATACTCCAATACCCTGCGGAGGAAAAGATGCTGCTGCTGGCGGCAAAAATACTGTGCTGCATTTTCACCGGCAGGGAAGGCTCTTTTAATTGCAGTTGTTTTTCATACAGGTACTACAAGCATGCCGCTTTCCCCAGCTCTAAAGCACCTCCAAAACAAGCAGGGTGAGTAGCACATCTTACTCTCAGCATCTCTCACCTCTCGGTGTTTGTGTGCCTATGTGTCACCTCCGGCTCTGCAGCCAGGTAATTTTGTCTCGCTGAGCTGCGGCACTCTTTTTTTTCCCCCCTTTTAATTAAAACCAAAGACGTCGTGTTTGGTCTGGCTGAGGTTGAGATCTCGGATCTGAAGTGCGAAAAAGCAGCCAGTAATAACGCGTCTTAGGGACTTGCCAAATCTCTGCGGAATTAAAACGTTAATATTGCTGCCCCAGTGTTTTCCATTAAGTGCTAATTGCCCCAGCATCTGCTATGCAGTCTCCTTGATAAGAATTAATTAAATTTGCAAACTAATCTTAGTGGTGCATGCATTAAGGCAGATAGTTGAGAAGCTTGGAATAATGCATATAGTGTGGCAGAATGCGAGAAAGCCCTGGGAAGGGCAAATTTGTGTTAACAGGATTTAAAAAATAAAAAATGCTGATTTTTATTTTAATTAAGCTCAGTGAAAAAAAAAATTAACCCTCCCCCAGCTCACATAGGCTGGATAGCCTTTTCTGTTAATAAATAAAATCATAATTTATACACTACCTTTTGTATTCATCCTTTCTGATTTTGAAGTTGGTTTGATATTCTGAGGCATTTAGGGTTTGCAAAAAACACAAAACCAGAAGAAAGGTTTAAGAGAGTAAAGATTTTCCACACAGAGTAGGAACACATGCACACCTATAGCAGGGTTTGGATAAGGATCCTCCTGTATTTTTTTATTTTTATTTTGCATCTGCACAGTGTAGTTGGAAACAGCTGAGTGGATAGGCGAGGAAAAGTGACAGATATTTACGAGCTCCCTCTCAGACAAACATGGAGTGGAGGAAATGGGGAGCGGCAGGGAGAACATCATCAGCCTCACCTCCTACTTGGTTGGTCTAACACACCTGGCAGGCCCATCGCACATCTGGAGGGAGAGCAAGATGCAGCATTTATTTCTTTGTAAAAATGTTGCTGTCTTCGACGGTGTGAGTAGCAGGGGGAATCTGACGATGACAAAGTGTCCAAAAAGCACTCAATTAATGAGCGGGATATATTTGGCAATCCTTGTTGCTGGACGAGCGCACCAATGTGAGGATTAATTTGCTTTATATTTCTTGTGCACTTCCTTCCAATGCTGAAGTAAAGCAATACAGATCCAACTTTTTCAAGGAGAGCATTAATCAGAGAAGCAACCAAAAGGTCCATGATAACTCTCAGCTCAGGTGGGAAAAGTAGTTGACAGGACGACTATTAATCATGTCCCGGTTGCAGTTTGCAATTACACATAACATAGGGGCGCAGCACAATCTTGGTCCTCCGCTTATATGAGACCAAATGTTAATTTTTGGCCTAAAATCAAAAAGTATGCGGTGGAAGACTAATAACGTACATGATCCTGAACAAACCGTCTCCACAGTAACACATGGTGGTGGGAGCATCATTCTGTGCATCAAGCTTTTCTTCAGCAGGTGGAGGGATGGGAAGATGAATGAAGCAAAGAGGAAGAAGAAAAAAACTCTTGCACAATGGCCACACCCTTACTGTGGGAAATTGATGGCATGGTTCAAATAGGAGTCAATGCAACTTCTAGGTTGTTCAGCATAATAATGCATATAGATTAAGAAAGTTTATGTGCTTATTCTTATCTTAAAACGAAGTCGTCAAATGAGAAAATGAAATCAGATTAGCTTCTGTAAACAAAATGTTGACAATTTTCAATTCATTTTGAAATCTGATCTTTTCGCCTTTTTGGCCAAACCTTTATGCCTTGGACTGTGTACATCTATTTAGTGAAGAAGAAGGAAGTTCTTCTTCAGAGAAAGCGTGTCACAGCAGGCACTGCGAGATGCAGTCGTTAAAGGCCCCCCGTCTCTTTCTCTGTGTTTCTCAGAGGAGGCGGTGAATGAAGTGAAGCGGCAAGCCATGTCAGAGCTGCAGAAGGCGGTGTCAGACGCAGAGAGGAAGGCTCACGAGATGATCTCTGCTGAGCGATCCAAAATGGAGAGGGCACTGGCCGAGGCAAAGAGACAAGCTTCCGAAGATGCGCTGACGGTCATCAACCAGCAAGAAGACTCCAGCGAGGTGAGGCTCGAGCGCATTTATCCAAAACACCTTCTGTGTTTAATGAGTGGTGCTGAAAATGGTCAGCTTTCAAGCCAGAAAGAAAATCTGTCAGTAAATGTTGAACAGGAACACTCTAAATAAGCCAGCCTCGCCATAAAACCATAAAACCTCTTATCTGAGGTTTTATGGTTTAAAATTGTAAAAAGTTAAGACCTTGTGGTTATATTGGGATTAATTTATACTAAATGTTGCTGTTTCTGCATGAATACAAGCAGACAGACTCAGATGGGCTGGGGCAAGGTGCCCGGTTCATGTCTTCAGGGAGCAGTTGACCACCACCTGCTGGTAGCAGATCAGCTGGCCTTGGACCAAACTCACTTACTACAACAACAGCTGTGGATCTGAAATATAGCAAAGTGTAATAAGGACTTTTTGTTTCTATTGGGGACAAAAAGTGTAAAAGAGGGAAATGGGCTTTGATGTAACACAGAGGAGACTTCCTACCAACTGACCTGTCCAGAGGGTTTGCAACTTTTATAATCCATTTCACCAGTAATCTAATGTTATTCTAATGTTTGTTTGGAATCAAAAATCCCACTAAGATTACATTGCAAGTATTTTCAAATTATCCAAGCACAGAACTATTCACACCATATTTGTCAAATTCATAAAATACATAAAGTTTTAAAGTCAAGTTATTATCCAAGTAATAATTTTTTGTTATTTTAAACTTATTTGGTATGATTTCTCTCACCATAAACACAAATTTAGCACGTTTATTACACTGTCTTAATTGTTTTAAAGCCATAAGATCTAGTCATTCCTAACATATGTACAAAATGTCTGGTGTTTTACCTGTAAAACACTGTTACACACAATCAAATAAAATTGATTGACTGATTGTGGTTATTATATCAGCAGTTTAATTCGGATGTTTGCAAATAAAACATTTCTACTGATTTAGAATTGAATGTTTGCCAGAAAGTTAGATAAAAAAGGCGAAGAAAACAATTTAAGAAACGTTCACCTTATTTGTTTTTTATGTTAAATAAGTGAAAAAAATCCATGTTTAATAAATGCAGCTCTACAATAAATATTATTCTCATCCTTTTGTGGAGACTCAAATATATTTCACAAACTACGATGAGACCAACTAGTCTTTCCTAAAACAAGTGAACTATACATATTTGCAGATTTCCTGCTTCATTTCGGTCTAACTTACAAGTTGCATGGAGTTGCATGTTGCAGGCCCCTGATCCAGTCTCTCATTTCTGTCTCCCCAGAGCTGCTGGAACTGCGGCAGGAAAGCCAGCGAGACGTGCAGCGGCTGCAACACAGCTCGCTACTGCGGCTCCTTCTGCCAACACAAAGACTGGGAAAAACACCACCACGTCTGTGGTCAGGGCCTGCAGGGGCTGCCGGGGGGCAGCAGCGTTCCCCTGGGCACCCCTTCCTCCACCTCCTCGGTGTCCTCCAGCGCGCCACCGACCCACTCAGAGAGCACCCCTCCAGGACCCCTCTCCCTGGTGGGCCAGAGCAGTATTGTGGGAGGCGCCGGCAGCGGGAGCGTCTCCGCCAGCCCCAAAGAGAGCAGTTCCAGCAGTGCCTCTCGCTCCACAACCCCAGCAACCCCTGCCCTACTGGATGCCACCTCACGCTGACGTCTGAGCCCTCTCTGTTCGTCCATGCGTACTGAAATGACAGTGCCCACACTCCACACACACAAAAAAAAAGCCAAACTGAGGAATCTGCATTGCACACAACTCCCTTTCTTCCTACCCTTATTCATAACGCTCTACTTGCAAGCTCTGTGATAAATCCTTTAACAACCAACAGCTTTTCTCACCATGTATGATGTTTTCTATCTCTCCGGTGACCACAAGTAGAAGGATTCCAACCAGAGGTTCAACCAGTGGTGCAAAGCGTGCATCTCGCAGTGTCTGCTTCAACATATCAGATTTGTTTGCTGAGAACATAGGCTTTGAATTGAAAATTCACCCTCATTTGTGTAGGCGTGGTGAAGTTAGGGGCTGTGATCAGGCAGCATTTATGAGAGATAAGTAGCACTTGATAGGATGCCCCCTTTAATTTAGCACCGGTGGAGGTACAGCATCCAGCCCTGAAATGTGCACTAACAGTCTGCAGATGTGACAACTCTGCAGTTTCATAATAAAGAGGCAAAAGTCATAACGTTGCTCCAAAACCTAGGTGGGAAGGGATACAAGCTGTGGTGCAATTTATTCCTCAGAAACACAACTTAGTATTTATTAAAGGTTTCTTTCTGGCTTTAACGGAAAACAAAGATAAGTCCAAATATTCTGAGTAAAGAATAGTGCTGATGATGATGATGCTGATGATGATATGAGAAATAAGTTAATTTTAAACTGCTAACTACCTTGCTAGCGAGCCAAGAAAATCTACACCGGACTCACCTCTCTGCACCATAATGAACCCAAATAAATTCAAAGATGAAACAAATAACATGATCCAAACCTTTTTACTACACTGCCAAAGTGAAAAAAAGAAACATAAGTGATAGAGAGCAGCACTCATCTTATAACCAAACACAAAGCAACATCACCTCCTGAGCAGAAAAGCGAGCCCTGAGAGGACCAGGCGTGGAGGAGCTGCAGAGCAGCATCTCGACTGAGATTTAAACAAAAAAACACAAAACTGTGACCTGCTTTGATCTGCAGCTGCCTCCCGCAGCCTGGATAAAACTCCAGCGACTCCTCAGCGATGGCCCAGACTAGTGAATATGGACAATGCTGTGAACTTGCCTACAAGAAACACTTGATGAAATTGATGGAAACCCTGCCACAGTGTGGTTCTTTTGTGAATGGTAGCGAGGACATAAAGAGGGAAATAGGAAAGAAAAAGAAAATGCTACATGGCCTCAAAGGGACAGAGGTAGAAACAAGGCAACGGAGCTCCCAAAAACCTCAACACAAGCTTGGAGACATTGTTCAAGAAGGCATTGCATACTATGGAGACGTACAAGGAGATTGCTTAAAAGTTGATTGTTTTTTTGTTGGGTTTTTTTTTAAACAAAAAACTCAGAAGGAGGAGACATTTTGAGGAATTGCTGTTACCTTTACATTCACTCCTTCCTTTTCCAAAGCATGACTCGCAGTTCAGAAGAGCCGACAGGGCGGTGTAAACTTTGTTCTCCTCTCTTTCTACCTCCCCTCATCCCTTCTTTGCTCGCCCCCAAACTAGTGGACTCACATTTCACCCCCCAAAATCTCGCGTTTGCTTTGGCAGAGCTGCAAAGCACTCGCAGGGGAGGGTTGAACCTGGTTGTAGATATTCTTCCTCTTTTCACTTTTTTCATAAATGTCTCCTGATTGCTGATGCCACATGTGCTGCCCTTGTGTATATCCAAAAAAAAAAAAAAAAAAAAAAAAGGACTTTGTTTTGGGTTATTTGCCTTTCATTTTCTTCAAAGTTTGGGTTGAGCAGTCACAACAGAGGAAGGGATGTTTGTCTATGAAAGGAAGCCCCACATTGTACTTATTGTTTGAACTGTTGTATCTATATTGATGAGATGAAACCCCTCTTGTAGAATATTTTGTATTGCTCGCATTGTAAGACAGTGAGAGGACAGAGGTGCAATATGAAGAGAATTCAGCTACTGAATGGAACCTCAGCAACTGCCCATAGGGTGTCATATAATATAGATACATATAGATATATTTAAAGCAACATCAGTAACTTAATGTGAATGTACATAGTATTTAAAAAGGTCCAAAAATGTGTTTGCCAAATAACAAAAACCTTTAAAGTTCAGAACATGACTTTTTCTCACAGTACATTTGTTTTTCACTCGTACAAAGTGTCATGAAACTGCTGGCGACAGACGTAAAGTAACTCCGGCCTGCACCAGGCGACTTAACATTATCCGTTTTGGTCTGGGTCATCCCAATATATAGTCGATTGTAACAGGGGGTTAAAAGTGATGGATCCGTTAGAAATCAGCTTATTTCAGTCAGATCTTCTTTGGTTACCGTGATGATGATCCTGATCATTCTGATCAATCTGACCGCAACACGTTTTGCCATTATTGCAGGGGAAAGTGATACGCCAGTGTTAAGCTCACATCAAAAGTCATTTTAATTTTCTGTTTTTCGATTTGACCTCTTTGTTGTTTTATTAAACATGTGATTCAAGAAATAAGCTGCATACGTGGAGCAGGCCTTTGTTTCCAGATCGAGAGAGCGGCTTCGCCTCGTTCCACATGTTAGTACCTTTTTTTAGCCTCTCCAATACGGACTTATTGCCTTTTTTATTGATCATTGTAAACCCTACATGGCTAGCTTCATTTACACTTGGACCAAACTTGGAGAAACAAAAAAAAACAAACTTTTTTTTTTAAACAGAAATATATGATTTTTTATTTTTTTTTTTGGACTATTTGGGAAAAGCTAAAATTCAGATAAGCTGTAAGGTACCCCTGCATCTATGTGTAGCATTCATGTATGTGTTTTATAATTACTGTGTTATAGTGTTGAACTCAGTCGCTTTTCTGTGACATCTTTCTTCTCCCGATGCCCAATTGTCAGTCAGACCCACCACATGTCCCCCGTTGCCCCCTGTTGACACGAGCTACCTCCTGTGAGCATACAGCGCACCACCAGGAGAGGCTGACCTGGTCTTTAAAAAAAAACAAAAAAAAAAAACACACACACAGATGGCTTGAGAGCAGACATGGGCACACAATCACGTTTGCAGGTGATCAAATGAATCCATGCTGAAAGGAGCTGTCATTACTCATGATGTGGACAAAAAAGAAATATCCATTTTCACTGAGCTGCATTTTTATTTTAGGGGAGGAAAAAAAAAACGGCTTTTGTTGAGATTTATTGATAGACACACATCCAGTTATTCCTGCATTTTACCAAACCAACCCCAGAATCAGTGATGACATGTCATTTGCTGTCTGAAACCAATAAAAGCACAGACCAAAGTACTAGTTTGCCATTGTAGACCGTAACATGGCAAGAAATGACAGATGGCAACCAGTCAACCAAAGTATATCTGACAAACACACACCAGGAGAGTCCAGGAGAGCCCAATCGACAAACAAAACGTCTGAGTTTCAGATGTGGATTCTTACTCAAGCAATCAAAGTGCTTGTTGACTACATATTGAGCAGTGCTTCTCTGTAAACAACAGCAGCGTCTCCTTTAGAAAAAGCCTGCCAACTGTGTGTTCTTATAGCTACAAAGCCTTGCAGAGTTAAAGTGAATATGTGGTAAGTGTGTGTCTGTCTGCGGTGGTGGCGTGCTTGTCTTTTAGTAAAAAAAAAAAAAAAGAAAGAAATAAAGAACAAAACCAAACAGCTACAGCAACAGCAACAAACAAAAAAAATCTTTATGTCTCTTTGCAAACTACTTGAAACCTTCAGAGCTTTAATGAAACATTCAAGAAAAACAACAGTGATGTATTGATTAAAAAAAAATAAAAATAAATAAAGCAGCAGTTTTTGTGCAGGTTTGTCTATATAAGCATCCACATCATAACACAATGGGGTGACAGTTCCATTCAATTCTTGAAGTGCTTTGTGTGAACCTCCTTGCCTGCGAGTAAGCCCTCAGATAAAGCCAAACCCAATATACAGTGTACAAATTTCTAAAATCAACCAAAAGCTGCATCTTTTCTTCTTTACGTTGTTAAGCTTTTTTTTTTATTAAAAAAAAAACAAAAAAAAACTGAGACTCCCCCTCCCTGACCCCTTCTTTAAGTCATCATTCTGAAGATTGCAAATATCTGTTACTTTCTCTGTCAAGACGCATTGCGACCCTGCTATTCAGGGGTCTGCTAGTTCTTTACATCAGCTACATTTGATCTGTTTCACATATGGGCAAAACACATGTTCAGAGAGGTCAACTAAGTGCAGGGTTGATGTTTGTCCCAACCTGTAGATCTGCTCGCAAAGTTTCAGAGCTCGGCCAGTGCGATGGTGACACGTCCTTCCTGTGAAACAGGCTCCGAAGACTAAAAAAGCTGAAGTGGCAAAACAGTGGACGCAGCACTCGGTTTTCCCCAATAAGCCATGGCTCAGAACGATCTTGTTTTTAAACTTCACATAAACTGAACACAAGTTTATGCTTTTGTATGTGTAGGGACGCCTTCTATACTGTACTGTGCAATACATTGACGCGGAAAAAAAGAGACATGTTTCTGTAGGGAAGGCTGGCGCTTTCGAGATCTTTCCCGCTTTGTTTCATTTCTCTCTTCCAACAGTCCTGTTGCCATTTTTAGATGAAGTAAACTGTGCCAGAGGAATTAAATTCTGATTTGTATTTATTTCTTGCATGCTTCTCTCCCTGTTGCTAATACCGCTTTTTAACTGTTCGCTCTGTTGGATGTGTGAAGCTGTAAAACATTCTAATTCAGGTTATTGTCTGTGTTGAACAATGTAACTGTGTAATTAAAACATGAAATGACGTATCCATCGCTCTCCTTCCTTTTCTTCATTTTAAATGAAGATGTATTCCTAAAATAGCATCTTTAGAAGAAGAAAATCTCTCTCTTTGTTATTCAGCTCAGTCATCATCACTGGGGTAGGGTTATTATAGATCAGTTTACTCTAACATTTCTGGAGTAAGATATCAATAGATCTTAACACATCACAGTTTCAATTTAGCTTATTAATATGAGAAAGTCTAAGGAGTGCCTTTCAAACATTGAAACAGCACGCAAGTTAAGCATAAGCCAAAATGCAAAAGTAAAATTAAATATCTTTATAAAATATCTTTCAACTTTGAGAGTAAACATTTTCTGGAAAAAGAAGGGAGGTAAACTAAAAGGGTGACCAATTCCCCTTAATACATACCACAATATAGCAAAGAAACCTTAAGTGTTTTTTTTTTTCTAAAATAATCATACTTAAGTTAACACTTTTTTTTTTGTCCAAGATATTTCACACTTCACAAGAACTCAAGATCAGAATACTTGGAGAATCCTCACAGGTCCCTCATACTGGAAAATGTGTGTTTGATATTGTCAGACAACACACAAGACAAAGTTCTGCCCAGATGATGTGTCAAGAATAAGCTGCAAGTTTCCTGACCAGGGGCAAAAGAACACAATGAAGGTATATCATCTTGGCCCACCCGAGTGGTTAATTCATCTGAGTCAATAGAATAACGTGGATCACATGGGGTTAAATCCTGTATTAGTCCTTTTCCCAGTGTGAACCAATGCAATTAAACTAATGAAAACATTTTAATGCAAAACAAACAGATTATGAATGCATTTATAACCTCAGCCTTCAATAACTGCACTATTTTATAATAATGCTTCCTTTTTGTAAATGTGTATGTTTAAAATAAATGTAATAAATGTACAGGTTTTCCCAAATGGGACCATGCACCTCATTCAGAGTTGGAACTGGAGGCCCAGTGGAGTGGAGGCCCAGAGGTGGGACAGCAATGTACATTGCTATATTGTATATGGACACAATTTATGTGTCCAAACACAAATGCAAGGGCCATGTTCACTATTAGAAGATGTACTGTACCATGTGTGACACTGGATTAACATGCTAATAAATAGTTTATGGATAAATTAGTTTTATTGGAATGTGAATCCAGCTGATGCTGAAAGAAATGACAGCTTTCTCAAAAGATTCTTTGTACCTGCAGCATTCATATTTTAATTCACAGAGAGACATAAAGTATGAAATATGTGCATTTGCATTTGGCAGTGTTTTTTTCTTTTGATAGATTTGCAGCATATTTTATTTTTCCTGTTTATGTTAAGTTGTTGCTTGTTTGGAATGGCATCAAGTTAAAGTGTTTGTACCGGTGGAAACAGGTTTCCCCGTTCAAATAACTTCCAGAAGTAAAACAAACATTTTGTGAAGAAAAAAAAAATTATATATATATATATATATATATATATATATAGATAGATAGATAGATAGATATATAGATATACAATGTATGCATAAACATTAACTTATTTATCTTTGACACAGCAATTGATAAACAAAAGCCACATTAAAAATGTGTCATCGCCTAATGTCCATATCTTGAATATAGAAGGTGGGTCAATGGCTCAATTTACCGACACTCTTTGCTATATTACATTCTTATGTGAGATAGGTGTTCTATGGAGGTGATACTATGACATAGTTTTCAGCCTTACCCCTCTGTAGTGAAGAAAATACTGTCTTCTCCTCCGCGCCAGGCCCCAGCCTCAGTCGGTATGGATACGGCCCTGGGAGCAAGCTTCCCTCCCTTCCTCCCTCTCTCATTCTCCTCCTCCTGCATCCCTGTCACGTGGCCTCCACTGTGTCCCTCCAGCGCGTCATGACGAGCCTCAAACACAGGTGATGCTTATTAGCCTCCCAACCAAATTTCCTTCCGGTGAAAGAGATTTTCCTTTTTCTGTAGGTTAGCGTTTCGGTAAGCTGAAGCTGGTTTTTGCAGGTACTAATATGTCTGAGCAGTGAGCATGGCGGAAAATCATCTGGAGTACCGCTACCTTGAGGGCGAGCCTATGGGTGAGCATTTCAACGAGGACCCGGTGAGTTATCTTGTCTTTACGTGGAGAGCATAAAGGGGGCCGTCACGCCATGATTACCACACTCCGACACAAGCGCGCACGCATTGCGGGCATTGTCGTTGTTATCAAAAGCTGAGGCGAGAGCTACATGCTAGCCTCATGCTGCTGGGTACTAGGCTAACAGAGGCCAAACAAGTGCATTAGCTCCCCGTAACATAAGCTATCTGCTGCTCGTTGCAATATTCGTTCATTCATTCGTTCATTCATCACTACGGTTCATCTTACTTTCGCCCAAATAGCTGAAAAGATGTCCATATAAATGGTATCCATTGTGCGTGTTTATTAAAGCGAGGCTCCAAGGAATGAAAAGGGGGGGAAGAAATAAAGGACGCACATAGACCTTCTATTCAGTAATGTTTCAGTAAACTGCACAGCTATCTTGCAATTTAATAGATGTGGATTGAGGTGAATAATACAGTTACTATGTAGGTGCAAACCTTGCAGCTCGTCTTAAAATTATGTGTAAAGATTCTTAAAGCTTATGGGGTTTCTATAGGGCATTCGCTGACCCATATTATTAAATTATTAATCATGCTATCAAAATCTCAGAGACTGTTCAAGTTATGTTTGGAAACATCTATACATATTTTTATGAATGAGTCATTTGTTGGGAAAGCACTTTTATAAAAAAGAGATGATCTCAAGGAAAATAAAATTTTGGGTCACAGATGAACAAAGAAATCATAAAAGAAAACAGTGATGAGAACATGCATAAAATAGGATGAAGTGTAAACCTAAGCAAATGGCTTAAACAGACGAGTTTTTAAAATTGTATCTAATTTGTGATGGTTTTTCCCTGGTTCAGGCCACAACCTGATAGGCTTGAATACTCTATTAGGGAAGGACTGACAACTTTTGATTTTAAGAACGAGGAAATGTCAAATTTCTAAATGTACTGGCTTCAGACTTTTATGCACTCATTCGACTTAATTGTATATTGTCAGCTTACACCGTTGTAAGTTGAAATGCTTGCTCTTCCTCATTTCAGGAGCTCCTGGCCATCAAGGCCAGGGTTCAGGAGCTGGAAATGGAAGAAGAGACTGAAAAACTGAAGGAGGAAGAGGAGAGATGTGATGCAGAGGAGATGCAGCTCCTGACCAGCAGTCCCCGGCCTGGTAAGAAAGACGACTTTTGCATCTGATCTGTAAGGCGGTTTATCGTGCCATTATTGGTGTGCAACTAAATGCATATTATGCTCTTGGCGGGGGCTCTATAAAGTAACGTTTTCCTTTTAGACCAGGTGTGTAGCATTGCAGCCTTTGGGTGGCTGAAGTAACATTTTTTATTTTATTTTTTTTCCCCCATCTGGCTAACACCTGCGACACCTCACTGTGGTCACAACGGTGTTCACATGTGCCTCATCACTGCCCAATGAGACGAAGCAGTGAGCTCCAGAGAACCAGAAGTGTCCGTCTTGTTGCCTGTGGCTATTTTCTGTCTCTGTGCATCTCCTCATGTCTCCCTTTGTTTTGCTTTTCCAATAGAACTGAGATGCTATCAGATAAGACATTTTTGTCTGCTGTTTTGGCAACATTTCAAAGTGGCTACTTGCTAAAACTGAGAGGTGATTAAGACATGTTGCATGTCTTTTTTTGTTGTTGTTGTTTTTACTCAGGTCCGTTCTACAGTATGACTCCTGAAGAGAGGATAGATGCAGACAACCGATCAATCTATGTTGGAAATGTAAGGATTGTTTGCCATTTTGAACATGTATGACTTTTTTATTTTTATTTTTATTATTCTAGTTTGACCCATTGATCAAATTTCAGGTAGATTATGGAGCTACTGCAGATGAGCTGGAGATCCATTTCAATGGCTGTGGTCCTGTAAACAGAGTTACCATCCTGTGTGACAGGTTCTCGGGCCATCCCAAAGGGTGAAAGGGCTTAGTTTTTATATCCACCATTCTTTACCCTTTATTATTGTATTAATGGAAACATTCAGGCCATGTGCAACAGTCTGCTTTTCCTTCTCGTCTTTTACAGCTTTGCTTACATCGAGTTCTCTGATCGAGATTCTGTGCAGAGTGCCATTGGTTTGCATGAGACTGTGTTCAGAGGACGGGTTCTTAAGGTGAATCTATAAACTCTGACGTCTGCTTTTAGAAAGATGCTCACCGGCTTTCCATCCGTTTCCCTCAGACTTCGGAGGGATTGTTGCTGGCTTGTACAAACCTAATGATAGCTTTGAGCCGTCTCACAACTCCAGTGATGGAAGGTCAAATTTTTGTTTATCCTTGTCTGAATGCTTCAGAATATCAGTGTTTTCTCCTGGTAATATGTTTGATTTGATGGTCATTTTCACAAAGATTTAAGGGAAAGTTTTGAGTGTGCTTAGAAAGGATTCGGCTGCTGAACCATAGATGAAGGTAATCTTGAAATCTACTATAACCTTGACATCAAGTTCCTCTGGATTTCACTGCGACCCAATTAAATGTTTTTGTCTGGCCTGCAAATATTTTTAAATACTGCTAGATTGGGTTAAACTGTTAATTTTGGCCTTCCTTTACACTTCTGTTTTTTTAAAGCAGTGTTTATCCTGAGAATGAATTTGCAGTTTGCCTGAACCCAAGCATTGTTTACCATTTTCCTCTACATCTTGGGTTAGTTAGCTTAAAGTAAAAGCCTACATCACCATCTGAAATGCAGCATTAGGCGGTGCTCCTGGCATTTGAAATCGGAACTTATTGTTTTTGTTACCTTGCGGGGTAAATGTACTCCGAACAATTGAAATCTTGGAATGTTTCCAAAATACTTGAATCCAGTGAACAAATTAAGACTTTTCTCTTTCTAGCTACATAAGCATTACATTTACAGTGCATTTCATTGGGCAGTGTGAAAAGCTATATTCAGTTAATGAATAATGCTGTGCAACATATTTTGAGGATGAACTGAACTTTTAACAGATTTATCACTTGACTCTCAGGTATTGCCTAAGAGAACCAACATGCCCGGTATCAGCACCACGGACAGGGGTGGACACAGAGGAGGTCACACCAGAGGCAGAGGCCGTGGCTACCGTCCCCCCAGGTACCAGAACAGTTCCCGAGGTAGATTCCGGTACCAGTCTTCAAGACCGCAGCACCAGTCCCCCCACCCTTACTATGGAGGACCATCAGCGGGAAAGAGACAGTGGGGTCACATGGACTACCATGAACAAACTACGAAACGTTACCCCTGCCTCCTTCTCATCACACCACCATCTGAGGATCTCGGGGCAGCGTCGAGTGGACAGCACTACCCTCAGCAGCGTTAGCACTAGCAGATGTTGGCTGGCTGGAAGGGATTTTTAAACTCTAAATGCTTTCCAGCATAATTTAAGTATTGTGATGCCTAGGATTGACCAGTGTGACTCCTAGGCAAGATCTGACAAAAGCTGACTGGGGTTGATGCGATATAGGTTTGTTGCTGTGAATGCATGTGACGGTCCTCAAGTTGCATCTGTTTTTAAAAAAACTGTGGTTTTGTTTTGTAATGTATAACCCCTCTGTGTGTAACTGACAAGCTCTTTGCTACATGAATAAATAAAAAATAATTGAACACTCAAAGTGTAGTAAAAGACACACACTGGTATCCAACAGCATTTGAGTTTATTACCGATTCTTTTTTTTTTTCCAAGAATAAAGGCAACATGTAAACAGAAGAGAGGGTCATATGTACAGTGGATGCTCAACAGAGAAGGTGAACTGGAAAGGAAGTCAGCCTGTCTGTACCATCATTCCAGAAACGATGCCATTGAAGGCCCTGGATAATGAGGTAAATGTTAAAATGCATTTCAAAGCCTCCCCCCCTCCTGTGAAATATGTTTGTAAATGTATAACACTAACTTACTTTGACTGAATGGGGTCCCCAGGATTGTAGAATGGGTTGCACATTACATCAGTAAATGAGTTGTGCAGTTTTCTAAACATCTGGAAGAAATGTAATCACAGGAAAAAGATTAGACAAATGCAAACTGCATATCAGTTACCTATTTGACATATATATATATAAAAAAAGAAACCAAACCCTTTAATATGATTAATGCACTGGGAAAGATGACTGGTATAAGTTGCATACAGGTCTGAAATGCCATTCAACTAAGATGCTCAATAGAGTGACCTGATAGACATGGGCTAAAGGTGATGTGTAGGACTTTAGTGGAAATGAGGATCCAGAAGACCAGTTCTGTTAACACAATCGCTTCCTAGCTAAAAGTCAAAACTACTTAAAAACTAAATTTACTTACACTTCGTATTTCATTGTCCCGCAATGATGTATTGGAAGAGTCCACAACAATCACAAATTTCACCTTTGAGTTGGTCACATACCCATATCTGTTTCTTCCGGTTAAGGATACACATTTGTCGTTTTCTACACAAAACCTAACCGATCATCTACGTTTTATTTGGCATAGTGCTTTACTAGTATCTGAGGTCTAAAAATGGAGGATACACTTTATAGTCTTCAGTTGGATAGAGCAGTCCCAGGTAGAGCTCCCTCTGGTCTGCTAAGGATTTGCCCACAGCTGAGACCTTCTCTTCCACCACATCCAGAGAGGTGTGAACTGTGTAGTGGAACTTCAGCTCATTTTGAGAGGGTACACTGCGTATATACAGCGGGTAGTTCTGGGGGGAAAACATCAAAAGACAAATATGAAACTGCTAAAAGCAGTATTTAGAAAGAAATCGCTCAAGTATCAAATAATAGGAGTGGGAAGTAGTAACAGGATGCCATTATCGATGCTAGCACTAGCTTTGTTGGATTGCTTAATTTTGGTGAAAGACAAAGCTGACAATCATATACAGGCGATTAATGACGCTATGAAAACCCTGTAAAATGTAAAAAAAAAAAGTCCTACAGGCAAAGAAATTAAACAAGAATTGGTACCTCTTTAGCGATCACTGCTATGCACACCGCCATGTTTTTGTTCCTCCCCTGAGCTGACAGCTAATGTCACGTGACGAGTTGCATTCAAATGCTGAGGGGAAAAACGAGCTTCTAATGAAAACACATTTTAAAATATGTTTCATGTTCAAAGAGTGTTGAAGCCACGCTAGCTATAGGGTTTAATTTGATTATAAATTGATATTTGACAGTTTTTTAAAATGTTGATAAATTGTCAGTATTTTTATTTAAATAATTTAAAACAGCATTACATTAATTTGTGTCTGTTAACAAATGCAGCACAAAACAACTTTATTTAGTTGTATATTAGCCAATCAATACAACTAAATAAAGTAGCTTAAAACTTAACCGCATTAAAATCCTAAGTTAACAATTAAGGACCTAAACTTTCGTTTCTTTCCTCGGGTACGTACTGCTCTGGCAGATGAACGCTAACGCAACAATCCTCTTCCGTGATGATCCTGGTGCTCATATGACTACAGCACAGCAATGCGCGTAGTGTGTGCACCAACTTTAATTCTCATTAGCGTAACAATATGTTGTTCCTTGACAGAAAAGCTGTCAAATGGTTCATCTCCAAACATTATCATCATGCTCATGGATGACGTAAGTTATTTATCTGTGACTGATTATACAAACCAGCTACGAACGCATCTTTCGACTTATCTTTATGCACTCTGTGTTGACTTCTTGTTTTTTCTCCTGTAAACATTTAGCTGACTTCCTCTGCTCTTTTTTTTTTTTTTAATAGATGGGCTGGGGGGATTTAGGGGTGCTTGGTCAGCCCTCCAAAGAGACCCCTAATCTTGATGCCATGGCAGCTCAGGGGATACTTTTAACAAACTTCTACACCGCAAACCCACTTTGTTCCCCATGTGAGTCGGCAGAAACAATGGTGATACAGTGTCTGAGTCATTTGTGCTTGTTTTTCCAGATTAACCGAATAGATATCTCTGTTTACTAATGTAGCTATGTCTGTCTCAGTGGTTAAAGAACCGCTTGCTATGATTGCATGTGAAATCATGAAAGTGAAAAATGTTTCTTTTTCAAGTGTAATGTCAGGTGAACAGAAATAGTACCATTGTGTTGCACATTTTTTTTTATTGCTTTGAAGTTAAATGCTTCTCATTCTTCATTTATAGAGCAACACATCATGGAGTTATCATGTGACAGACCTGAAAACCTGCCAAACCAGCTCAGTGTTTTTATTTGTTTTAATATGTGAGGAAGATTGTTTGCTTGTCTTTGTGAAATCCTCTTTCTGAAATAACACCTATAGTTCATTAGCAATGAACTATAGATGTGGTTCATTGCTAATGAACAGAAGGAATGGTCTGATGAAGACATAATTTAGTACATGCAGATTAACCACAGGCATGTAAATGGTTTGATTTTGCGAGAAGCTGCTGTTAAAGGGCGATGTCATTACCGACACCTGAATGAGTTGGACAGTGGAGGATGTATGAAGCTACGTGGACTAGGATACTAATTCATATTATGTGGGTCATACAGGTGACCCAGTGACCTTAGGCTTGGGGACGACAGGAATCAATACTCAGAATTTGAACAATGCCAGTGTTAACCTGAGCAGCACCTTTCATTCAGATCTTAGCTCAAGTCTTTTAATCTATTTTTGATCTTGAATGTTAAGAATCTTCATTGCAATGTTCACATTGGAGCAGGAACTAGTGAGAATCCCATTTACAGATTTATTTGTTGACAATAAGAACATTCAAATTAAGGGCTACAAATGTTAATATTAATTTTGTCTACAGCGCGAGCTGCGCTCCTCACTGGGAGGCTGCCGGTGAGGAATGGATTCTACACCACTAATGCTCATGCCAGGAATGGTAAGCTTTCACAATATTTCTTGCTGCAAACAAGTTCCTCTTTCGCTATATTGTGTAAGTACCAGCTGTGTGTTTACCTGGTGACCAATTTCTTCTGTCTTTCCCTTTTCTCTCACACTTAAACCTTTCAAAACATCAAACGACATGTAATGTCAGACAAAGACAATCTGAGTTACGTCTCAAACATTTAAGTGTGACAAAATAGCAGAAATGAAACAAATGTGAAGTGTAGACACTTTTCAAACCACTGTGTTTTAGTCACATGTGTTTGCGTGTGATTAAAAGCTTTTATGTATTTTTTCTATTTCTGTAGCTTACACGCCACAGGAGATTGTGGGAGGAATCTCCAAGGATGAGATTTTGTTGCCTGAAATGCTAAAGAAAAACGGTTATATCAGCAAGATTGTTGGCAAGTGGTGAGTTTTGAAGTATTTCCTACATTTTCTACTTTCTTTAAACATTGTAATAACCGTATTATTTGCAATGGATGCGTTGGTCCTCCCTCACTTGTTGTTTTTACTTTTCTTTCTTTCTTTCTTTTTTTTTGCAACATATTGACTGAGTTTTGTCTGAAAATGAACCAAGCTAAATTCTAAACTCTTTTGGTTCTTCAACTGTAATCATTTCACTTTTGGATGAAACAAAAGAGAGAATGCACATTAAAATCCTGATTTTGGCTGAGACTGATCAACTATGACAAAATGCAGAAAAAAATATAACAAACATGTAGACATGGTCACCAACCCATCCAAAGATGATTGCCTAATCTTTGATTATGCAACTAATTATCTTGAAGTTATGCAAATTGCAGAAGCCTTACATGTTCTGTTTTGAATAAAAAGCTGAAAACACAAACAACGTCTTGAGACATTGTACATGATTAGGCCTGTAATGATAACGCATATTACTGGTCGATATAAATTGTTCCAGCAGTTATTGCGACAAACGATAATATTGTTGTTTTCAGACCATTTTTAAGTAATATAATGGTAATGGCAACATAGTAATGCAATAACACATTCTTAAACATCAGTAAACTTTAAATTCTAATGGATATTTAACACTGGAATTGGAAGACATTTTAAATATCCAAAATAAATAAATAAAACAACAAATCAAGTGAATTTTGAAGTCTTCATAAACAAAATTGTCCTTCAAAAAAAAGGGGCTAACTGGAGACTTTTATCATGCAGTTTTTAGAAAGAGAGGGAAAAAAGAGATAAAAGAAAAATCATGCCAATGGATATTATTGAGTTTGCTTTAATTTATCATGCGATTAATTGACGAAAATGACTAATGCCTAATTATTAGGCATTAGTCATTTTCGTAATGACTAATGCCTAATTATTAGGCATTAGTCATTTTTGTCTTACAGTATCTGACTGTCTCTTCTGTCCTTCTGTGTTCATGCAGGCATCTGGGCCACAGGCCGCAGTACCTACCTCTGGAGCATGGTTTTGACGAATGGTTCGGTTCCCCAAACTGCCACTTCGGCCCTTACAACAGCAGCGTCCGACCCAACATCCCCGTCTACAACAACTCTGAGATGATTGGAAGGTAGCGTCGCACACACAGGCACAGACGCGGAGACTAAAATTCAATAAAAGCGTGTTTTCCCCACCTGACTCAGTTGTATATTTTGTTTGTCTGCTCCTCTGGATGAGCTCAGTGACTCCCTCCTCCCCGTCTACACTTCCTCCTCTGTACCAGCTGGGCCTGTGTATTCCATTTTCCGCCCATTTGTTTTCCCCAAAACAGCCATATGTGTATTCAGGGTCATTGGAGCCGGCAGCCGGGCGTGTTTTTCGCTTAGCCGTGGGTTTAATCAGCGCTGCATACCTGGGCCCTGGACAGAAATGTGCACACGCTCACACACGTGTGCGTTCGCAGAGACACACACGCCCTCGAGAGACGGCAGGTTGCGCCGCCTCTGCGCGAGGACACCTGGAGGAAGTGAAGCATAAGAGAGAGATTTCTGTCACTGCCTCCACGCTTCAGTAGCGCCTCATAACAGTTCCCGCTGCTCTGCTTTGCTGAGACTTCGCACATATGTCTTCTCCCCCCACCCCAAAAAAAAAAAAAAAAAAATCCTCTAAACATCATCAACAAGTCGAAAATTAACTTTCGTTGTCTTAATGATATTATCCGCACTAGTTTAAGTCATTTTAGAAGGAAATTAAAAGTCCCATCTGGTCCTCTGCTCAATTAAGAGAAAAGAAATCAGGTTGTAAAACTGAATAAGCAGAAGAGGTCAGGCTTTGTTTAGTTGGGATGACGGCTGTCATTTGTTTTCACAGATACTTTGAGGACTTTAAGATCGATCTACGGACCGGAGAGTCGAACCTCACTCGGATGTATTTGATGGTGAGTGAGCGCTTTACTGACGTCTCGTTTCCAAAATTTCTGGCTCAGATCATCCGAGTCTTTTTTTTTTTGAGAAAGTAAAAATTGCAGGTTTTCTTCCGTTCAAAGAAAAGAAAGCAGCATGACGGACGACTGTTTCTGACCGAAACATGAAAGCACAGAAACAAATTGCCTGTAACAAATTAGAAAATGCAGTTTTATTGTTGTGCTGCTTTCTCCAGTGGAGGTGGATTATTGACTTTTTCACACTCTTGCAATGAATCTACATCAGTCTCTCTCTATTATGTTCCTATAACAGGATCAAAAGCAGCATGCTGAGGCACACTGCATGCTTGAGAGGTGTAATTCATCTCCACATTAGGAGCATGTCTGTGGAAGCGAGAGTGGTGTCAGATGCACAGTGTGTTTGGACATGAAAAGCACGTTCTGAAATTTGAACTCTTGTTTTTGAATTCTTCTGCAGCATACTGCAACAGAATCTGTTTGAATGCACGATAAATTTGATGCATGGTATTCTGCAATCTTTAAGTGTCTTAATAGACGTAGAATGTTTTTTTTTTAAAAAAAACATGTTTTCTGTTGTTTTCAATTATTATAACTCTTTTATAAGATGAGCTTCATGTTGCACAGTTTCGTCTTCTCATCTCCAAAAGATCTAAAATCGGTTTGTTTTGGTTATGTTTCACAAAAATCTCCAGCCTATGTTTATTAATAAAAATGTAAATGAAAGTTAGTTTTAAAAGTTAAACAGCTAACCAGTTTTATGTATAAAAATAAGTCCATATAAATATGATATGAACATAAATCTGTTGGGTCTGTGATTTACTCCAACTTGTACACCTACACAATCTTTTTTTTTATTGTTGATGTTATAAAACATCAACAATAGATTTACAAATAATGACTAATTTGGCTTATTTGAAACAAAAATAATCCAAACGTTGAACTTCCCCCTTGAGAAACATTTCACTGCGTGACTGCCTCAAAGTACTATTCACAACTATCCACTTTGTAAATCTGAAAAGGTGCATGCATCGACAACATCAACGCTAAGTATATGAATTGCACGTTTTACTAACAGTAAATCTCCCACCTCTGCAGGAGGGCCTGGACTTCATACGGCGTCAGACTGAAGCCAAGCAGCCCTTCTTCCTCTACTGGGCCGCTGATGCCACTCACTCCCCGGTCTACGCCTCCAAAAGCTTCCTGGGGAAGAGTCAGCGAGGCCGGTAGGCAGAGCTGCACAAGATGAAGAACCACAGTTACCTTTGTAATACTACTGTACAATATTACAAGTGTTATGCATTCTCATTCTGCATGCTAATTGTATATCTGTCTGAATAAGTGGTCTGTGACTGGGTTAGCGTGGTGCACATGACGGTAGATNTTTATTTTTATTTTTATTATTCTAGTTTGACCCATTGATCAAATTTCAGGTAGATTATGGAGCTACTGCAGATGAGCTGGAGATCCATTTCAATGGCTGTGGTCCTGTAAACAGAGTTACCATCCTGTGCGACAGGTTCTCAGGCCATCCCAAAGGGTGAAAGGGCTTAGTTTTTATATCCACCATTCTTTACCCTTTATTATTGTATTAATGGAAACATTCAGGCCATGTGTAACAGTCTGCTTTTCCTTCTCGTCTTTTACAGCTTTGCTTACATCGAGTTCTCTGATCGAGATTCTGTGCAGAGTGCCATTGGTTTGCATGAGACTGTGTTCAGAGGACGGGTTCTTAAGGTGAATCTATAAACTCTGACGTCTGCTTTTAGAAAGATGCTCACCGGCTTTCCATCCGTTTCCCTCAGACTTCGGAGGGATTGTTGCTGGCTTGTACAAACCTAATGATAGCTTTGAGCCGTCTCACAACTCCAGTGATGGAAGGTCAAATTTTTGTTTATCCTTGTCTGAATGCTTCAGAATATCAGTGTTTTCTCCTGGTAATATGTTTGATTTGATGGTCATTTTCACAAAGATTTAAGGGAAAGTTTTGAGTGCGCTTAGAAAGGATTCGGCTGCTGAACCATAGATGAAGGTAATCTTGAAATCTACTATAACCTTGACATCAAGTTCCTCCTCTGGATTTCAGTGCGGCCCAATAAAATGTTTTTGTCTGGCCTGCAAATATTTTTAAATACTGCTAGATTGGGTTAAACTGTTAATTTTGGCCTTCCTTTACACTTCTGTTTTTTTAAAGCAGTGTTTATCCTGAGAATGAATTTGCAGTTTGCCTGAACCCAAGCATTGTTTACCATTTTCCTCTACATCTTGGGTTAGTTAGCTTAAAGTAAAAGCCTACATCACCATCTGAAATGCAGCATTAGGCGGTGCTCCTGGAATTTGAAATCGGAACTTATTGTTTTTGTTACCTTGCGGGGTAAATGTACTCCGAACAATTGAAATCTTGGAATGTTTCCAAAATACTTGAATCCAGTGAACAAATTAAGACTTTTCTCTTTCTAGCTACATAAGCATTACATTTACAGTGCATTTCATTGGGCAGTGTGAAAAGCTATATTCAGTTAATGAATAATGCTGTGCAACATATTTTGAGGATGAACTGAACTTTTAACAGATTTATCACTTGACTCTCAGGTATTGCCTAAGAGAACCAACATGCCCGGTATCAGCACCACGGACAGGGGTGGACACAGAGGAGGTCACACCAGAGGCAGAGGCCGTGGCTACCGTCCCCCCAGGTACCAGAACAGTTCCCGAGGTAGATTCCGGTACCAGTCTTCAAGACCGCAGCACCAGTCCCCCCACCCTTACTATGGAGGACCATCAGCGGGAAAGAGACAGTGGGGTCACATGGACTACCATGAACAAACTACGAAACGTTACCCCTGCCTCCTTCTCATCACACCACCATCTGAGGATCTCGGGGCAGCGTCGAGTGGACAGCACTACCCTCAGCAGCGTTAGCACTAGCAGATGTTGGCTGGCTGGAAGGGATTTTTAAACTCTAAATGCTTTCCAGCATAATTTAAGTATTGTGATGCCTAGGATTGACCAGTGTGACTCCTAGGCAAGATCTGACAAAAGCTGACTGGGGTTGATGCGATATAGGTTTGTTGCTGTGAATGCATGTGACGGTCCTCAAGTTGCATCTGTTTTTAAAAAAACTGTGGTTTTGTTTTGTAATGTATAACCCCTCTGTGTGTAACTGACAAGCTCTTTGCTACATGAATAAATAAAAAATAATTGAACACTCAAAGTGTAGTAAAAGACACACACTGGTATCCAACAGCATTTGAGTTTATTACCGATTCTTTTTTTTTTTTCCAAGAATAAAGGCAACATGTAAACAGAAGAGAGGGTCATATGTACAGTGGATGCTCAACAGAGAAGGTGAACTGGAAAGGAAGTCAGCCTGTCTGTACCATCATTCCAGAAACGATGCCATTGAAGGCCCTGGATAATGAGGTAAATGTTAAAATGCATTTCAAAGCCTCCCCCCCTCCTGTGAAATATGTTTGTAAATGTATAACACTAACTTACTTTGACTGAATGGGGTCCCCAGGATTGTAGAATGGGTTGCACATTACATCAGTAAATGAGTTGTGCAGTTTTCTAAACATCTGGAAGAAATGTAATCACAGGAAAAAGATTAGACAAATGCAAACTGCATATCAGTTACCTATTTGACATATATATATATAAAAAAAGAAACCAAACCCTTTAATATGATTAATGCACTGGGAAAGATGACTGGTATAAGTTGCATACAGGTCTGAAATGCCATTCAACTAAGATGCTCAATAGAGTGACCTGATAGACATGGGCTAAAGGTGATGTGTAGGACTTTAGTGGAAATGAGGATCCAGAAGACCAGTTCTGTTAACACAATCGCTTCCTAGCTAAAAGTCAAAACTACTTAAAAACTAAATTTACTTACACTTCGTATTTCATTGTCCCGCAATGATGTATTGGAAGAGTCCACAACAATCACAAATTTCACCTTTGAGTTGGTCACATACCCATATCTGTTTCTTCCGGTTAAGGATACACATTTGTCGTTTTCTACACAAAACCTAACCGATCATCTACGTTTTATTTGGCATAGTGCTTTACTAGTATCTGAGGTCTAAAAATGGAGGATACACTTTATAGTCTTCAGTTGGATAGAGCAGTCCCAGGTAGAGCTCCCTCTGGTCTGCTAAGGATTTGCCCACAGCTGAGACCTTCTCTTCCACCACATCCAGAGAGGTGTGAACTGTGTAGTGGAACTTCAGCTCATTTTGAGAGGGTACACTGCGTATATACAGCGGGTAGTTCTGGGGGGAAAACATCAAAAGACAAATATGAAACTGCTAAAAGCAGTATTTAGAAAGAAATCGCTCAAGTATCAAATAATAGGAGTGGGAAGTAGTAACAGGATGCCATTATCGATGCTAGCACTAGCTTTGTTGGATTGCTTAATTTTGGTGAAAGACAAAGCTGACAATCATATACAGGCGATTAATGACGCTATGAAAACCCTGTAAAATGTAAAAAAAAAAAGTCCTACAGGCAAAGAAATTAAACAAGAATTGGTACCTCTTTAGCGATCACTGCTATGCACACCGCCATGTTTTTGTTCCTCCCCTGAGCTGACAGCTAATGTCACGTGACGAGTTGCATTCAAATGCTGAGGGGAAAAACGAGCTTCTAATGAAAACACATTTTAAAATATGTTTCATGTTCAAAGAGTGTTGAAGCCACGCTAGCTATAGGGTTTAATTTGATTATAAATTGATATTTGACAGTTTTTTAAAATGTTGATAAATTGTCAGTATTTTTATTTAAATAATTTAAAACAGCATTACATTAATTTGTGTCTGTTAACAAATGCAGCACAAAACAACTTTATTTAGTTGTATATTAGCCAATCAATACAACTAAATAAAGTAGCTTAAAACTTAACCGCATTAAAATCCTAAGTTAACAATTAAGGACCTAAACTTTCGTTTCTTTCCTCGGGTACGTACTGCTCTGGCAGATGAACGCTAACGCAACAATCCTCTTCCGTGATGATCCTGGTGCTCATATGACTACAGCACAGCAATGCGCGTAGTGTGTGCACCAACTTTAATTCTCATTAGCGTAACAATATGTTGTTCCTTGACAGAAAAGCTGTCAAATGGTTCATCTCCAAACATTATCATCATGCTCATGGATGACGTAAGTTATTTATCTGTGACTGATTATACAAACCAGCTACGAACGCATCTTTCGACTTATCTTTATGCACTCTGTGTTGACTTCTTGTTTTTTCTCCTGTAAACATTTAGCTGACTTCCTCTGCTCTTTTTTTTTTTTTTAATAGATGGGCTGGGGGGATTTAGGGGTGCTTGGTCAGCCCTCCAAAGAGACCCCTAATCTTGATGCCATGGCAGCTCAGGGGATACTTTTAACAAACTTCTACACCGCAAACCCACTTTGTTCCCCATGTGAGTCGGCAGAAACAATGGTGATACAGTGTCTGAGTCATTTGTGCTTGTTTTTCCAGATTAACCGAATAGATATCTCTGTTTACTAATGTAGCTATGTCTGTCTCAGTGGTTAAAGAACCGCTTGCTATGATTGCATGTGAAATCATGAAAGTGAAAAATGTTTCTTTTTCAAGTGTAATGTCAGGTGAACAGAAATAGTACCATTGTGTTGCACATTTTTTTTTATTGCTTTGAAGTTAAATGCTTCTCATTCTTCATTTATAGAGCAACACATCATGGAGTTATCATGTGACAGACCTGAAAACCTGCCAAACCAGCTCAGTGTTTTTATTTGTTTTAATATGTGAGGAAGATTGTTTGCTTGTCTTTGTGAAATCCTCTTTCTGAAATAACACCTATAGTTCATTAGCAATGAACTATAGATGTGGTTCATTGCTAATGAACAGAAGGAATGGTCTGATGAAGACATAATTTAGTACATGCAGATTAACCACAGGCATGTAAATGGTTTGATTTTGCGAGAAGCTGCTGTTAAAGGGCGATGTCATTACCGACACCTGAATGAGTTGGACAGTGGAGGATGTATGAAGCTACGTGGACTAGGATACTAATTCATATTATGTGGGTCATACAGGTGACCCAGTGACCTTAGGCTTGGGGACGACAGGAATCAATACTCAGAATTTGAACAATGCCAGTGTTAACCTGAGCAGCACCTTTCATTCAGATCTTAGCTCAAGTCTTTTAATCTATTTTTGATCTTGAATGTTAAGAATCTTCATTGCAATGTTCACATTGGAGCAGGAACTAGTGAGAATCCCATTTACAGATTTATTTGTTGACAATAAGAACATTCAAATTAAGGGCTACAAATGTTAATATTAATTTTGTCTACAGCGCGAGCTGCGCTCCTCACTGGGAGGCTGCCGGTGAGGAATGGATTCTACACCACTAATGCTCATGCCAGGAATGGTAAGCTTTCACAATATTTCTTGCTGCAAACAAGTTCCTCTTTCGCTATATTGTGTAAGTACCAGCTGTGTGTTTACCTGGTGACCAATTTCTTCTGTCTTTCCCTTTTCTCTCACACTTAAACCTTTCAAAACATCAAACGACATGTAATGTCAGACAAAGACAATCTGAGTTACGTCTCAAACATTTAAGTGTGACAAAATAGCAGAAATGAAACAAATGTGAAGTGTAGACACTTTTCAAACCACTGTGTTTTAGTCACATGTGTTTGCGTGTGATTAAAAGCTTTTATGTATTTTTTCTATTTCTGTAGCTTACACGCCACAGGAGATTGTGGGAGGAATCTCCAAGGATGAGATTTTGTTGCCTGAAATGCTAAAGAAAAACGGTTATATCAGCAAGATTGTTGGCAAGTGGTGAGTTTTGAAGTATTTCCTACATTTTCTACTTTCTTTAAACATTGTAATAACCGTATTATTTGCAATGGATGCGTTGGTCCTCCCTCACTTGTTGTTTTTACTTTTCTTTCTTTCTTTCTTTTTTTTTGCAACATATTGACTGAGTTTTGTCTGAAAATGAACCAAGCTAAATTCTAAACTCTTTTGGTTCTTCAACTGTAATCATTTCACTTTTGGATGAAACAAAAGAGAGAATGCACATTAAAATCCTGATTTTGGCTGAGACTGATCAACTATGACAAAATGCAGAAAAAAATATAACAAACATGTAGACATGGTCACCAACCCATCCAAAGATGATTGCCTAATCTTTGATTATGCAACTAATTATCTTGAAGTTATGCAAATTGCAGAAGCCTTACATGTTCTGTTTTGAATAAAAAGCTGAAAACACAAACAACGTCTTGAGACATTGTACATGATTAGGCCTGTAATGATAACGCATATTACTGGTCGATATAAATTGTTCCAGCAGTTATTGCGACAAACGATAATATTGTTGTTTTCAGACCATTTTTAAGTAATATAATGGTAATGGCAACATAGTAATGCAATAACACATTCTTAAACATCAGTAAACTTTAAATTCTAATGGATATTTAACACTGGAATTGGAAGACATTTTAAATATCCAAAATAAATAAATAAAACAACAAATCAAGTGAATTTTGAAGTCTTCATAAACAAAATTGTCCTTCAAAAAAAAGGGGCTAACTGGAGACTTTTATCATGCAGTTTTTAGAAAGAGAGGGAAAAAAGAGATAAAAGAAAAATCATGCCAATGGATATTATTGAGTTTGCTTTAATTTATCATGCGATTAATTGACGAAAATGACTAATGCCTAATTATTAGGCATTAGTCATTTTCGTAATGACTAATGCCTAATTATTAGGCATTAGTCATTTTTGTCTTACAGTATCTGACTGTCTCTTCTGTCCTTCTGTGTTCATGCAGGCATCTGGGCCACAGGCCGCAGTACCTACCTCTGGAGCATGGTTTTGACGAATGGTTCGGTTCCCCAAACTGCCACTTCGGCCCTTACAACAGCAGCGTCCGACCCAACATCCCCGTCTACAACAACTCTGAGATGATTGGAAGGTAGCGTCGCACACACAGGCACAGACGCGGAGACTAAAATTCAATAAAAGCGTGTTTTCCCCACCTGACTCAGTTGTATATTTTGTTTGTCTGCTCCTCTGGATGAGCTCAGTGACTCCCTCCTCCCCGTCTACACTTCCTCCTCTGTACCAGCTGGGCCTGTGTATTCCATTTTCCGCCCATTTGTTTTCCCCAAAACAGCCATATGTGTATTCAGGGTCATTGGAGCCGGCAGCCGGGCGTGTTTTTCGCTTAGCCGTGGGTTTAATCAGCGCTGCATACCTGGGCCCTGGACAGAAATGTGCACACGCTCACACACGTGTGCGTTCGCAGAGACACACACGCCCTCGAGAGACGGCAGGTTGCGCCGCCTCTGCGCGAGGACACCTGGAGGAAGTGAAGCATAAGAGAGAGATTTCTGTCACTGCCTCCACGCTTCAGTAGCGCCTCATAACAGTTCCCGCTGCTCTGCTTTGCTGAGACTTCGCACATATGTCTTCTCCCCCCACCCCAAAAAAAAAAAAAAAAAAATCCTCTAAACATCATCAACAAGTCGAAAATTAACTTTCGTTGTCTTAATGATATTATCCGCACTAGTTTAAGTCACTTTAGAAGGAAATTAAAAGTCCCATCTGGTCCTCTGCTCAATTGAGAGAAAAGAAATCAGGTTGTAAAACTGAATAAGCAGAAGAGGTCAGGCTTTGTTTAGTTGGGATGACGGCTGTCATTTGTTTTCACAGATACTTTGAGGACTTTAAGATTGATCTACGGACCGGAGAGTCGAACCTCACTCGGATGTATTTGATGGTGAGTGAGCGCTTTACTGACGTCTCGTTTCCAAAATTTCTGGCTCAGATCATCCGAGTCTTTTTTTTTTTGAGAAAGTAAAAATTGCAGGTTTTCTTCCGTTCAAAGAAAAGAAAGCAGCATGACGGACGACTGTTTCTGACCGAAACATGAAAGCACAGAAACAAATTGCCTGTAACAAATTAGAAAATGCAGTTTTATTGTTGTGCTGCTTTCTCCAGTGGAGGTGGATTATTGACTTTTTCACACTCTTGCAATGAATCTACATCAGTCTCTCTCTATTATGTTCCTATAACAGGATCAAAAGCAGCATGCTGAGGCACACTGCATGCTTGAGAGGTGTAATTCATCTCCACATTAGGAGCATGTCTGTGGAAGCGAGAGTGGTGTCAGATGCACAGTGTGTTTGGACATGAAAAGCACGTTCTGAAATTTGAACTCTTGTTTTTGCATTCTTCTGCAGCATACTGCAACAGAATCTGTTTGAATGCACGATAAATTTGATGCATGGTATTCTGCAATCTTTAAGTGTCTTAATAGACGTAGAATGTTTTTTTTTTAAAAAAAACATGTTTTCTGTTGTTTTCAATTATTATAACTCTTTTATAAGATGAGCTTCATGTTGCACAGTTTCGTCTTCTCATCTCCAAAAGATCTAAAATCGGTTTGTTTTGGTTATGTTTCACAAAAATCTCCAGCCTATGTTTATTAATAAAAATGTAAATGAAAGTTAGTTTTAAAAGTTAAACAGCTAACCAGTTTTATGTATAAAAATAAGTCCATATAAATATGATATGAACATAAATCTGTTGGGTCTGTGATTTACTCCAACTTGTACACCTACACAATCTTTTTTTTTATTGTTGATGTTATAAAACATCAACAATAGATTTACAAATAATGACTAATTTGGCTTATTTGAAACAAAAATAATCCAAACGTTGAACTTCCCCCTTGAGAAACATTTCACTGCGTGACTGCCTCAAAGTACTATTCACAACTATTCACTTTGTAAATTTGAAAAGGTGCATGCATCGACAACATCAACGCTAAGTATATGAATTGCACGTTTTACTAACAGTAAATCTCCCACCTCTGCAGGAGGGCCTGGACTTCATACGGCGTCAGACTGAAGCCAAGCAGCCCTTCTTCCTCTACTGGGCCGCTGATGCCACTCACTCCCCGGTCTACGCCTCCAAAAGCTTCCTGGGGAAGAGTCAGCGAGGCCGGTAGGCAGAGCTGCACAAGATGAAGAACCACAGTTACCTTTGTAATACTACTGTACAATATTACAAGTGTTATGCATTCTCATTCTGCATGCTAATTGTATATCTGTCTGAATAAGTGGTCTGTGACTGGGTTAGCGTGGTGCACATGACGGTAGATTAAAAATAAAAAAGTGGGTTAATGTAACCCATGCCATCTTTGCGATGTTGAGGAATGGTATTGTAATTACATGGTTTTCTGATAGTGCGGTTACTGAGAGGTTAAGCACGACCTCGCCGACCTTTCAACAGATGCTCAAACACACTCGAGCTTCGTTTCCTAGAGCAAGTGAATGCATGTGGTGAGGAGGACTGTGTTTCCCTGTGCGCTGCAGCTACGGAGATGCCGTCATGGAGCTGGACTACAGCGTCGGTCAGATCTTGTCGCTGCTGCAGAATCTGGGCATCGAGAAGAACACGTTTGTCTTCTTCACTTCAGACAACGGAGCAGCTCTAATGTCAGGCCCACAAGAAAGTATGTCTACATTTCTTTACTTGGAAGTAGATTTAAATCGTTTCCTTCTTATTTGTGTCATCATGAGATTCATGCAGCTTCACGCCTCTGGTTCCTCAGGTGGCAGCAATGGGCCGTTCCTCTGTGGGAAGGAAACAACGTTTGAGGGGGGCATGAGGGAGCCCGCCATCGCCTGGTGGCCTGGGCACATCAAGGGAGGCGCGGTAAGCCCACCTCCAACTTTCTGCCAAATCAAAGCCCGCTATCCTGCAGCCGTGAGCGTAAGGGAAGAGCTGGAAACAACGTGCGAATGCTTTTTGCTCCCCAATCTCCTGGCCACGAAAGCGGAATTGTTCTCCGTGAAGCTGCAGGCAGGCATATTATAAACCAGGTTGTGAGAGAATAACTAATTATTTCACTAATCTTCTTTAAATAACTGATATTTTTTGGAGTGTTGTGATTTATTCTGTGTCATTTAGGGCTTTACATGTGTACACTCTGATCCACTGGCACAATTAATTTCGAGTGGGTACTACAGTACTTTTATCAGAACTGTGATTTCAGCTGCAAAGCGTGCGGGCCCTTCTTTGAACCGTTCCCTCAAATATTTTTAGCTGAAATAAATGCCCCCACTCTCTCTTTCTCTCTCTTCTTCTTTTTTTTCCTTTTCCTATTACCCAACACAGCCCCCTCGCCCACCCCACCCCACCCGCACCGTGATCCCCTAAGCCTGTGCGTTCTGCAAATGACTTTTAATTGTATTAGGGGCAGCTGTGACACGGGGCTGTGACGCAGAGGGATTTTGTGGAGGAGCGAGCGGAGGCTGCAGTCTGCAGTAAGCCTTGCCCCTGGCTCATCTCACAGGGTTGTGCTGGGCCCTGATAGCGCAGCGGAGTAGTGAGGGAGAGGGGGATTGGGAGCGTCTTAAGCGGCTAATCTGTTTGTGTGTTTGCTGAGGTTGGATTGAGCCGTAATGAGGACTTCAGTATCTGAATATGCCAGGCGTTCAGGATAAAGGAACGGGGAGATGGGAGGGGGCTGCAGGAAAGGAAGCAAGGGAAGAAGTAAAATAGGTAGCTGGCGAAGAAACGAGAAAGAGCCTTGGTGAAGATGCCGCGTATTGAATGCCATTGCGTTTGCAATACCTTTGTTGACCCTGTGACGTTGTGGTGTTGATAAAATGCAACAGAGAACGACTTTGTAGACGGACTTACTAAATGGATAACTTTATAAATCCTTCTATTTGTGCAGAACAATGCAGACAGATATTTGTGTGTGCATCTATATCCAGTTGCATTTGGGTTTGAAAGAGTTATGTTGAAGCTCTGCTGGGCTGTGATGACAAAGCTGCTTTTGTTGGAGCTACTGTGCTCCACAGATCTGGATTCATCGCTGTTGCATTGTTGCTTCGGAGGGAGGACTAGCGAGACACAAGGTTGGCCTCTTGCGCGTTCTGTAGTCTTTTGAAATCTCTGCTGATCTGTGCTTTGTGAAAGCCGCAAAAGCTGTTGGAGATAAACGCTGGAGGCACGTAAGAAAGCCTTTGTGAAAAGGGGATTTTCTACAGGTCCCTTGTAATCAGGGCACACTGATTCATCTCCCCTGTCAGAAGAGGAAAGTTAAGAGAGGTAAAACTTATCAATTAGTGTGCAGGAAGTTTTCTAGGGGGTGTGTTGGAATGAGCGAGCAGGTGGGGTTGATCTCGAAGCAGATGCAGATTCAGCATTCTCCTTGTCCCTGAGGAGGAGGAGGAGGAGGAGGATGATAAGTGGCGGTGGCTGTATGAACAGGGATGGGGAAGTGGGTGGGCTGTCAGGCCCCGCAACATCACGAAGCTCCCCAATCCCTTTTGTTGGTTTATCAGTGGCAGACACGCATTCATACGATGGTGGAGATGGGGATGAAGGCGCTGCGTCCTCCGACAGGCAACGTTACTGCAAAGAAATAAAGGACAAAATGAAAATACGAGAGTTTAGGAAGTGACGATTCAAACAAAGCCAACAGGGGAGGAAGGGGAGGCGAAGAAAAAAGTTCAGGACAGACCGAGACGGGTCATCCGTCTCGCCACTCACAGTTTGAAACTTTGAGTTTCTGTTACGCAAGTTATTCGCAACCAAATATCAGTGCTGCTTCTCCCCCCTTTACGCCCCGTTTCCTTTAATGGCAGATGTTTCTGCAAGGATCTGAAAAAAGGGGGAAAAAATGAAGTGAAGAATTCAATCTGTTGGTGTTTGTGCCTTTCAGAGAGAGTGTCTGGATGTGCAGATAGATCATGGAACTCGCTGCAGAACCTTTTCTGTGGCTACTTCTGTGGATACAGAAGAAAAGAGGAATTAATTTCAGTGCTTAGGAAGGAGCAGGCGCGCGCGCGTGCGCTCGGCCGCGTGTGCGTCCGCATGTGTGCCGGCCGCCGATAGGAGCGCAACGGCACATGGCGCTGCAGCTGCACGGGCCTGATAGCACTATCTGATTGTGAGCGTGCCGTCTCCCTCTAAGGCTCGCTCAGGAGAGAATGGAACGGAAGATCAAGGATGACAGCGAAAAAATGGCATTTTATCTGAAAATAGTTCAAAGTTTATAAATAAAATAAAGCTTTTCACAGCGACTGGGAGAGGGAGATAAAACACCAGCTCGCTCCAGCTTCGGCAGCCTGCTCGCCCGGGCCGTGTCCTATCCCATGCTTCCTCTCCTCTCTTCCTTCTTTTTTTCCCCCCCCCTCTTTTTTTTCCCTCCTTCTCCAAAAAACTCATTTATGGAAGGAAATGCACTTTGGAGTTTTGATAGTAAACCAGCATGTAGAGATTAGAGAGGAAACTGAAGAAATGCAACGCTTCTTCTTCACGAGGGCGTCCTATCATGCCTTTGTGGTAATAAAATGTTACCACAAATTCTTTTTGATTCCATAGAGTCGAGTCGACAAGTGACAAATTATAAAGTTCATCTGGGAAATGAACAGGATGACGCTGTAATGTGCACGTCAGTGTCTGTGTACAGATTATTATAATGAGAGATGTGCGTTGAAGAGTGAGGCGGCTGTGATTTATTTTCTTTTCTATTCTTCCGTCGGATATCGGTTCCACATTGAAATCTAGTGACTAAAAAATGTGTTCTCCAGTTTGTTAAACACATTAAAAAACTATTACTGTTTCTGTTTTTTTTTATGTTTGTTGCACATTTTTATAGTTAAATAAAGATTAGACAAAGATGAGAGACTTCAGCGATGATTTTGTTCTGATTTCTGTTGGATTCAAAACCGCTGCCTCTGTCAAAAGGACAAGTAGGGCCAAATGTTTTTCTCGTATTTGTTACGATTCTTAGAAAGACAACCTGAAACATCAGGTCAGACCTCGTTTTGTCGATTCGTGCTCAGATTTCTTTTTCCTCCGTCCCGGTGCAGGTGAGTCTGCAGCCCGCCAACGTCATGGATCTCTTCACCACCAGCCTGGCGCTGGCCGGGATCAGCCCCCCAGATGACCGAACGCTGGACGGGCTGGACCTGACGCCAGTGCTGTTGAACGGCTCCCACCAACTCGACAACAGGTGAATAAAAACAGTCGGACTCTTCCAGACTCTCCCTCTGTCTGACTTTGTCTTTGCTCATGACCATCAGAAAGGTGATGGTTTGCTGGTGATCCTCTGTGCTGCACGGGGAGGAAGACTTTCTATGACTTTGAATTGTGTTTTTGCATATCTAAAAGAAAGAATATGACCATTTGGGTCATAAACTTAAAGATGCACGAAAAAAGTGGAAATAGTACATAATAAACATGCAAAAGAGAAATATTTGTCTTTCTGTCTAGTTTGTTAGCGTGTATAAGAAGGTGTAAATCGAACCTTGCGTTTCTCCTTTTCTTTCCCAACAGACCCATTTTCTTTTACCGCGGCAACGAGATGATGGCTGTGAGGCTCGGACAGTACAAAGCGCACTACTGGACCTGGAGCAACTCGCTGGAGGAGCTCAAAGAGGTGAGGCTCCCTTTCAACGCACTGTCCCTTCTCTGTCTCCGTACTTCTTAAATTGCTCTGTCACATTGCGCCTCGTCGTCGCTCCTAATCTTCCTGAAACACACCAACACTTTCCTTGTTGCTCATGTTATCTCAACAATGGCTCATCAATTGACTGCTGCGTACATCAGAGAGGAATGAATATTAATGAGGAACCCCCACATGTGCCAACTGGCATCGTTCATCAACCAGTTGACTTGTTTGTTTAATCTCAGGTGGAAATGCCCCCCCGTTGTCCGCCACCCCTCCCTCCCCCCAACCATTTACATACCACCATCCCCTGCTTGTTCTTCCGCCATCGCAGTCACGCCGACTCAGTGTGGATCAAACATGTCAGGAGAAGCAGGAAATCTACCACCTGAGAAGCAGGAGAATATGATGCCTTTTTGTCTCCCTTTCTCTCCGCTCTGTCCGTTACAAAACAAAAAAGAAAATAAAAAAAAAAACATGTCCTCCTGTCCTCTCCCTCCTTGGCTATGCTTTTCCTGCGATCCAGTTTGTTTTATGCCCCATCGGTCGCTTAAATTGCTCTCTCCTTCAGGGCCGCTGAATCAATAGCGGCCCCCTTTATCAACTCATGTGAACTGAAGTGGAACTTCACAAATAATGGCGTCTGATTGCCTGCGAGTTGCCTATCGATTGCTGCCGCGTATGAATGTGGGAGGCAGGGGGGGTGGGAGGCGGGGTGGGGGGGGTGCAAAAAGGCAGCGAAGAAAACATGCACAAAGACGCTGTGGCTCCTCATACAGAGGTGAACGTCTGTTTGTGCGTCAGTGAGCAAGTTTTGAATTTCTGCGACGGGAAAGTTAAATGTCCACTTTGCTTTGTTGCTATAATGGATGGCTCCTTAAACTGTGTGTGTGTATCGACTAAAAATGATATCCCATACGCATCCATCCATACGCGCAGACGAGCTCCACATAAAAAGCCTACTGAGAATCTTATTCCTATGAGGCGACAGAGCTAACGATGATTTTTATTTATTTTTCATGTAGTCATCTACGTTCACCTTGTTTTAGGAGATGTGGATCATGACTGAATGAAACCTTGGATATAAGCAGCAGGAAGTTTATTTGTGAGGAACTCAATCATTTACTCTGCTCCGTTAAAAGAGTCAACTGAAGTGGTTTGAGAGTCATCGGGTTCCCCTGTTTCTCCACATTATTAGATTTTCCTGTGACGTTACTTGATTGTGCTGTAAAACGACCCTACATGCCTGGAAAATACGTGATCCCGCCTCTTTAAAAATCACTTCAGTTGATGATTCAAGTGCATTAATAAGCGCCCAAAATTAACGTCACTCATGCCCGTAAGTGGATGAAAAAATGTTTTTTTATTAATGAGAAACAATTTTGTTTCTTAAAAATTACCACAGGCCAATCGCTGTGGTACGGTACCCGTTGAAGGAATGCTTAATCCGCAATATTCGTAAGATTTTTTTTTTTTTCCCAAAATAGATGCTCAAAGTGTTGCTTTTTCTCTTAAAAGAAAAATAAAAATCCACCCCCCTTCCACTCCTGGGTGGTTTCTGCATCTTATCTTGTCACGAATGCTGTGCTTCAGTTTGAAAGTAGCCTCGCTGTATCTGTGCTGCTAATGTCATGGGAGATATGGAGCTCTTGCTGTAATATCTTTGGCACAAGAGACAGACAGATACACAGAGCAGGCTTTTCATGCTGCTCCTCTGGGATGAGATTCTGTTTTTTGTTTTTTTGTTTGTTTTTTTTGTTTTTTTTTACTCTGCATTTCTGAGCAGCTGGCTTCAAAAGGCAGGACAAGTCTGAATGAGTAGAAGCTCACATGTGCGTGCATGTGTGTAGGTGGGGTATCGGTCTTCACTTTTGCTTCTTCTCTCCGTTCTGTATGTATTTTGAGGTGCTCCGATGAGTGATCCCAGAGGGGGGCAGCCACAGCACCTTACAGATGAATGCTTTTTCAATATTAGCAGTGCTCATCAGAAAGTGTGTGTTTGTTTGTGTTCGTGCATCCAGGCAGGGGGGCAGCTCTCCGAGGGGGGCTTGGGTCGGGGGGAGAGGGGGGTTCTGCAGTGTGACTCAATCAGGCTGCGATTTCTGCCTGCCTCCTGAGAACGGCGTCAGGGAGCAGGAGCACGGAGATGAAGGGGAGGCAGGAAAAAAAGTCTTCTGTTTCAGAGACTCCAAAACCCCCTTTGTGATGCACCAGCAGAGTCGCTCCATGAATAACACAACAGATTGGAGGACAATATTGCATATAGACAGTGTAACAATGAGTAATCAGCTCAGGGTAGCAGGTGGCTGGAAGCAAAACTCGCTGGTGTTTGCAGCGGAGCGCTTTGCAGTTTGCTGCAGATTTTCAGAGAAAAGTAATTGTCTGTTGAAAGTATCGAAAACGATCAAATGCAGAACATCGAGTAGACGTTAGCTTAAAGTTTGAATTCTTTTTTCGAAGGTTTGAATTTTGGAGGGAAAAATAAAAAAACACAAACCTCCTTTTTCTGCCTCCTGAGAGACTGACCTTGGATTTTATGTTTGCTCTTTTGAGACAGGCTGACCTTTATTTGAAATTTATGAGCGTTTTTCAGCCAAAATGGGCAGATCTGCCATTTCCTGTCAAATATTTTATACTAGAGCAGAACCAAGGATTCCCTTGGATATCTGGAGGATTTATAATTCGTGTATATAGACCACAAGCTGGCAGCAAGACATTCTTTTCCATTTTTGCGCTTATTTTTACCAATTATGAATGTGACTTTCAAAATGCAGTATCCTAGTCAATGTAATAAATTCGTCTGCATTAGGGGTGCACCGATTTCAGTTTTCCTCCTGATCGGTGATCGTTTGAAAAGCCTAACCTGCCAATTCCGATTTTGACTGATACCAATTTTTTTCATCTGAAATCCAACTCAATATAGCAAGAAAGTTGTAGAGTTGGCAATGGGATAACGGGATGACTATTGTTAACTGTAAACATGCAGACATAACTTGGTGGGCCGGTCTGTCAGTCAAACCTTTCTCATCGAACAGCTAAAGAGGACAGTAGTTGATTCTTAGACCTTTGCCAAGCTAGATAAGATCGGTGGTTAAGATCGGCTTCATGTGTAAACATCGGCCGATCGCCAATCTCCCAAAATGAAGGAAATCGGCACCGATAAATCGGTGCACCCCTACTCTGTGTGTGTGTGTGTGTGTATGCATTGTATTTTGTTCTATACAATCAAACCAAAGTCTTACTTGTGTCAGAACAAGTTAGATGTCATATTTATTTATTTTTTAATCCAAAAGTGCAAACTCTACATCATGCGAGCACAATGTGCCTGTAAGACCTAATGTAAATGACACGGCCTTTCATCATCTTGTTATCCTCTCAAAGCCTTTTGATTACAAATCGCATTCACTCATTTCCATGTGTGTTCATCGGTCCTAAAGGCTGAGCAGTGATTTCTCTCAATCATAGACTCACGCATACGAGAATCAATTGATTGAGAGCAAAGGGGCTCTCAGTGCCTTGTCCTCAGAAAGGGATGAACCAGATGATTACCTCGCTGTGGATCTGTTTTTAATCAAAACTAAAAAAAAAAAAAAAAAAGTAAAACTCCCATCTTTTTGGTGTTTAAGCATGTGTTCCTTGATGTGCTCTGCTTTGAGTTTAGCAGATAAAATCTAGGGACATTTGATGCATGAATAGGCGTGGTGTGGTAATTTTGGGGATTTTCTTTGGCATTTTCCTCATTCCCTTGTTTCCTTTTGTGGTCATATTATCCCCACACCTCTCTCTGAGCTCTGACATCTGGTTAAAATGCAAGGAGCCAGCAAGGTCCATCCAACTTACTGGATATAGCGATGGAGTACAGATTGTGAATTTATCATACTTTAAATATTTAAATATCCAATCGTTAAATCAAAGCAGTTCTCTTGCACAAGTAAAGAAAAATATTGAGAAAACAAGTGATAATTTTTGCAACTCTCCAGCCAATGATTTAACTGTAGGTCTAATTTTGTATCTTAAAAGTTCTTTTGAAGATGCATAATTGTATTTTTTTTTATGAAAGTTTATTTGGCCATTTCTTCATTGCTTCTCATTTTAATTCCAGGTTGTGAACATTTTCTGATTTTTTTTTAAATCCTAATTGTAATTTATTTATGCATTAAACTCTCCTAAAGTCAAGTATAATGTTTTTGCACAATGATGCCAGGAACCTGTCACGAAGACACAGTTTCTTCATCTTGTCTTTCTAGCTAAATCTATTAAAAATACAAATAAAACATTTTTCTTACGTCTGACACTTTCTTTGTTTCCTATATGATGACTACTGAACATTAAGTGGGAAAAACGTGAAAGGAAAATTCTAAAGATAAACTTTAAATGATTCCCTCAGAAAGACCGAAGAACTATTCATTTAAGTCCATCTTAAAAGATCACAATAAAGTTTTACTCCTTCAGTGAAAAATATAAAGACACTTCTTGCTTTTCTTTGCAGGGTATAAACTTCTGTCCAGGCCAAGAGGTTCCAGGTGTGACGACTCATGACCAGGAGGAACACACACTTCAACCACTTATTTTCCATCTGGGGCGGGATCCTGGGGAGAAGTACCCACTCAGGTCAGTTGTCTCAAAGGATAAAATGTAAACCTGTCACCTGTCAGAGGATCAGGGCGACGTTTAAGCTCGGAACTGAAGAGCTCGGCGAAAGAGAGCAAATACAGATTAAAGGGGTGGGGAGTTTAAATGTTGTTTGGCTGCTGTGCAGAATGTGTGTGTGATCAATGGCGATTCAGTGGCATGAAAAAGAAGGCGGCGGATTGATCCACTCAGCCGGAGCGCGCGTGATTACACCCTCCTCTTTGTGATTGCAAACAGCTCCTTAAAGATTGCTATCTGGCCATCAGCCCTCCTCCGGCGGGCTCCTTGCAGGTTAAAATTGCAAGATAAATTGTTCAGGTCTAAATTGAGAGCAAGTGCTGTTTAATGTGTTTTGTGTGTCTCAGCCTGAGCCACGAGGAGAGTTGAGGCTCGCCGATGCCAGAGGACACACAAACCGCCGAGGATGACTGAGACTATTACTAAATAAGGATGCAAAGATAAACGAAGCGTCGTCTCTTGCTGTTTATTTTCAATGCAGGCTATTAGCGGGATCTTTTAAGGGAGAAAAAGGCTCAGCCTGATACCATGACTAATACATTAAGATAATCTCAGAGCGCTTTGATGGGGGAGTATTCTTTTTTTATGCTTTCTGGCACCCTCCTGGCATAAAAACCTCCTACACTGACCTTTCTTTTCTGCCTTCTGATGCTCTCTGCTTTTCACATTCTGACTGCGGCCTCGTCTCTCCCCATCTTTGCTTCCGGCTCGAGCTCCTTTCCGTTCTGCAGTAAGATTGGATGATAAAACATTTATGTTGTTTTTCATTTGTCCATCCTTTAGCCTCGCTATTCACTTGGAAGAATTAAAAAAAAAAAAAAAAAAGGCAAGAGCCAATCAGTATGCAGCGTTGGCAGGGATGTGCACACTTTGCTTTTTTTTTTTTTTTTACTTCTGCAACCAGAGGTCTTGAGTTTACCTCCAAGGTTGCAGTTTAAATTCAACCACCTCTTTAATCTCACATACTTTTAATGCCACTTTCTTGAACTTCTGTGTTGTTCCGTTGGGTTGTAGAATTAATATTTTGTTTCTTTTTCATTTTCAGTCTGAATTATCACAAAATTACATCAGAATCCACAAAAGGCAGTTTTCAAATGACTGTGCCACTTTGCGCTTCTTTGACTTTGGAGATTAAAAAAAGTTTGGAGCAAGAAATCAATCTAGAATAGTGTTTCTTTGTTCATTATCATTAAAAATCTGATCCTTCCATGTTGGTTTCCATTACAAAGTTTTACTAAAACGGTTTGGATTGGAAAAACACAACGGTCACAACAGTATTGGTTGCTATGGCCTTTTACTGTCTTTTTATAGAAATCTTCTGACATTTCCTTAATATTTTGCTTTTGAGAGATTCAGCTTATGCACAGTTAAAATCAGATATTTACATATGCAGTATAAAAACGCATATTTTGTCAGTTTCTGACATTACATCACACCAAACACTTCATATTTTAAAAAAAATATATATTTAAGTCATTTAAAATGAGTAAAAATATCTATTTTTGCTCTTTTGGCTCTAATGAGATGTGAGCCAATTCTGGGTGGATGACGTCTTATCGTTTTGTTTAAAACATTGTCCTTAAAAAAATTTGGGTTTCTATCCGCAAAGTTTTCACAAAAGCTTCCTGGGATTTTGTCTCGTTCGGGTTAATCAAGTTACATTTGCTCTATGTTTAGGATCATTGTTTATTTTGAATATTAATTTGTGCACAAGCTGTAGCTTTCTGGCTGATATCTTCAGATGTTGCTTCCATACCTCCTAATTGTACACTTTCTTGTCGATGTCATCTATTTAGTGAAGTACACCAGTCCCTCCTGCAGCAGAGCTCCCACACAGCACGAAGCTGCCACCATGCTTCACTGTTGGGACGTTGACTGTTCTTGACCTTGACGTCTCACAAGGAAGCAGCATGTATGACGTGTTGTCTTGAAATACATATTCGTGCTTCCAATGAGCTCAGATGTTGCAAAGAAGCTTAGAAATATCTGTCCTTGTTAACTGGACTCTTTCAAATTGTCGTAAAGATGCAGTAATCCTGCTGTTGGGAATGAAAACTTTAATGACAAGACCAAAAAAAAAAAAAATCCTTAAATATTCTGGAGTTTAGCTGAAAGAAAAAAGTTCTGTGTCTTTTGCACTTTTCATGCGTTTCATTCATAAAAATACAACCAGAAATTGGGGAAAAAAATATCAATTGGTGTGTTTCTAAACACACCGATGAATAAATAAATGTGATTTTGATTACGACCAAAACAATCCCGAGAGTCCCAGTTTTCCCCGTGTTAGATCGTCTCCCTCTCCGTGGGGACCTTCCTGCTTAAGCGTGGGTGGGTGTGTGCTGTCCGTGTGCTCTTCGGTCCCCCAGCTGGACTGGCTGCCTGGCCATCATTAATCTCTGTCACCACCTAAAGAGCCACTTAAGATGATGTAGGACCTGTCTGCACACATACCTTCAGTACTGTCGCAGGGCGTGATACGGCAAAGAACACACACAAACGCATTCCCCAATTAGCCAGAAAAGTGGCATTAGTTACGATTTCGTAAAACCGGAAGATCGCTCAGAGTTTATGTTGTCGTTTAAGTTTGTTGGCCTGCTGGTGACTGCAGCCAGAACCTGAAAACCCCAACGAAAGCCATCTGTTCGGAGCGCGAGGCAGACGCTGACCAGAGTCCCGCAGCCCAGTATTTCTGGGGAGCTTCTGCCCTGAGATTAACACATCCCACTTTCTCACCACCCACCCGAGCTCGCGTCCCAGGAGTCCCTCCCTCATCCCCGCCGCCACACCGCAGGGGCTGCCCCTGCGTCGGCCTGGCCGCATCTGCTGCCTGCCACCGAGCTCTCGCGTCTCCAATCAATAGTCCTCACTGAAGAGCTCAATTTCCACCGGGGTGGAGAAGACGGCGGAGGGGAGGGGGTGGGCAGGACAGATGTATTTGATTGTCTCCTCAATTCCCCCACCTTCTGCTACTGTGTGCTTGTTTGGAAATGAGTGTGTGTACGTTTGCGTGTGTGCGCGCGTGTGTTCCTGCAGTAGTGTTATGAATCAGTAATCAGAGCGGTGACACACCTGAGCAATGCCCTCATCCCCCTTGGGTGCCATACATTATAAATCAAAAGAGTGCATTTGCATAGAGCCTGCTTATTATTCCAGATTTTGCCTCTACACAAGTAAGCTAAGGGTTATAATCATGATAATGAGCTGTGCTGACTGTGAGCTTTTCATTAGCTGTACGCGGAGGGGGCGCAGGAATAAATGATATTATTAGTTTTTGATTTAGAGGTCCGCACCGCGAGTTTTTCCCCTTGCATAGACAAAACAGCGGAAAACTTTGCGCGCCGTGCTGCTTTGCCAGGGCCACCCCCTGCTGTGCCTGACCACTTGTTCTGATGAAATCTCCTTCACGTGCAAATGCAAAGAAGAGAAAAGTCACAGGCACAGATCAAGATTAGCTAGAAGCAGAATTTGGGAATTTGGTAGAAAGATTCTGCAATTTCTGTTGTGTTTTTTTGTTGTTTTTTTTTTCCCTTTAACCAGTCTGTTTCCCTCCTGAATCACAATGCTCTGTGGCACACAAGGAGAGACTAATTGCAGTCAGCACACTACCAGCCAAGTAATTGTAGGCGAAGTAAAGAACGAGTATCAAGGAAAAGGAGCAGGTGCTTGCTGATGGAGGAAGCCTTGCTACCCGGTGGGAGATCTAAGAGGGGAGGGTAGGTGTGAGCTGGACAGGGCCCGGGGTTATTACTCTAATTGACACTTCACCTCACACACATGCACACGTTCCCCGGGGGCCAATCAGAGCGCCTCGGCTCTGCAGTGGAGGGATGGATGGAAGGCTGGCACAGGTGCTGCCGGCGAATGTATCAGGGGTGTAATTGCACTGCTGATATTTGTCTATCCCTGTGTCACGCCACCAGACGCCCGCCCCCCCCCTTTCGCCCCCTCAACACACACACACGAACCCAGCCCATTAACCCTACAGGTCCTATTGAGAGCAGCGTTCCTTTGAAAGCCTTCGAGGCCCCTGTGTTTTACACTCTGAATATAATAATGCACAGAGGTGCTCACACTTGCTGGTGTCCAACAGCAGTAATTGAGAGACAGGGGATGTGATGGGGGTTACATAGTTCACCCTGCTGAGTGTGCTTCGCCAGAGCTGGCCAGAGTAGCGTGTGTGTTTACGCATTTATGTTTCAGTTCTTTGATCCCATCGCTGATATAATGAGCTAAGCTGCCTATGTGTGTGTGTGTGCGTGTGTACGTGATGGATATTTGTTGGAAACCAAACGGGTCAAAGAGATAAATGATCAAACTACTCTTGGATGTGTATGCTGATTAGGATTAAAAATGATGTGCGTGTGTGTGACAGCACAGAGCTCGTCATGCTCACTTAAAAAAAATAAATAAATAAAACTAAAAAAAAATTAAGAAATTAGTTTAATTTGATTAAATAACACAGACAATTTTTCCTGAGTCTGGTTTTGCCATCTGTTCTTCTCATAAATCTGAGCAAATCAGTTGTCTTTGGGTTTTGGTTCCTGGATTTAAAAAAGGAAGTGTCAAATGGGGCTATGGGATGAGGTACTGGACATCATTTTTGTTTGCTTGTTTTTTTGTTTTTTTTTTGTGTTTTGCTGTTCAAAATTTATTTTTTGTGTTTTGCTGTTCAAAATTTATGTAGAGTCCTAGACATGCAGCAAGCAGTCAACAGAGATCAGCTCAGATCAGAGATTGGCAGGTCAGGAAAATCTGATTACTAAACGTTACTAAGAAATCCGTAACGTTTGAGAGAATATGAAGGCACAATGTTCTTTTTGTTATTATAATTACTATAATTTTCTGCTGGAGCAACATTTTTTGTCAGCCTGAAATCATGAACCGCTAACTGAGCCATTAACTTTGACCCAAACTCCTGAGGTGTCTGCTTGAAAATGAATGAAGGATTTAATTTCTCAGCATTAAAGGAGCCCTAATTGAAACAAGTTACAGAACGGCCTAACCAAAGTGCCGAACTGAACCCCGCCGAAAATCTATCCGGTGACCTGAAGAGAGATATCCTCACATTCTGATTGGTCTGGAGAACAGAGTGGACAAATGTTACCAGGCGAAGATGCAGATTGCAGGTGGATTACTGCAGACAAATACGACAGGCTGAGAGTAAATCCAGAAGTTTCTTGACAGAGTTTAGTTTATGGTTGTGGACACTTCCACACAGTTGTTTATTTTTTTTTTTGACTGGATGGCAAAAGATAAATGTATCAAAAATGTGAAATCTTACTAACAAGATGCATTTTTTTTTTACAACCAAACTATACTTTCATGCATAAATGAGGATAATTGGTTCATTTCTTATCTTTTGCTGGATTCAAAGATTCTAACATTCTTAATGAAAGCTGTAAAACATTTTTGCTTCGTTTTAGCTCTTAGAAGGGGGAAAAAAAAAAAGTGTAATCCGCAAACTGGAAATCATGGCCTGCAAAAAGCCTGGCTGTTGCATCGCTCATCACTTCATTGAATAAATGTCAGCAGTTGCTGGTTGCTGTCGTCATTTCTTATCACATGTGCTTGCAGTGTTTTGTCTAAGGAGTACGAGGAGGTTCTGCGCAGCGTCTCTGCAGTTGTGCAGCAGCATCAGAAGACTCTGGTGCCCGGTATGCCCCAGCTCAACATGTGTGACCTCGCTGTGATGGTAAGCCTGTGCATCACCCAGGTTAAGTTCATTCAGATATGACTACTAATCCTGAGGTATTCAGAGCGCTGTGACTGATTATGTTGTTGACTCTAGTTACATTAAAAGCAATATTTTCAATTTTCTATCTCACTTCAAATTATGTGTATTATAAAATGAACGCTGCCAAGATCTTCGCTCTTTTTCATTTGTGCCACAGCACTGCCACCTTGTGGCCAGCGAAGGAAAGCTTCTTAATCTCTTATGCGAGTCACTTATGATGAATATTAACAACCTGCTTCCTGTCATGCTATAAACTGCAGATTGAGCTTAATTTGTAGATATTCTTTCAAATAAGCGTAAGTTATGTACAAAAATTCAAAATGTATTACATTTTAAATGAGATTTGTTTGTTTTCAGAGTTTTTCTGGATTGTTTGACTCCTTTAAGCAACTGAAATGTAGATGACAGTGTCAACATTGGTTATACTATTGCAATGTAAATCAGTTTCTACAGAAACGATTGCATCTGTACACAAGAAACGGATTTGAAAGTAATTATACTTTCCCCATTAGAAAAGTTGAAGTTTATTTTTCATTCTTAGGCTGCACATTAATGCACAAACACAAACTATGATGTCCTTCAAATCGTTATTGGACAGAACAGCAGGCAAACTCTGCTAATAGCTTGCTCTTAAATGCTAAAATAACTTGATTGTCTTTCTAATAGCGAATAACTTGAGGGTTGCATATGGTTTTGTAAGTTTGTTTCTGTCTGTCTCCTTGTACAGAACTGGTCTCCTCCTGGCTGTGAAAAGTTGGGAAAGTGTCTGAAACCACCCACGTCTGCACCCTGGAAGTGCAACTGGCCACACTGAGACGCACGGACAAGACGGAGTCGAGAAAACAAAAACTTGAAGATGTGCCTTACAGCACATTATGAACAAATATTTTTACTAAAGTATATTTTTGAAATCTTTGCCAAATCATTCATATTCATTATTGCAGAAAATGATATGGGAATAAAACAAGGGAAATGTGGTGCTTCTTGAACTAAACATTAATTGTGCTGGAAGGGATGATATATTTATGCTGATTTAGCCTAAAAAGGGATCAGTTGTCCTACATTTTTCAGTCTTCACATTTTGCACTAGAAAATAAATCTATTTTGGTGTGAAGATGATGACTTTGTGGGAAGTCAGCTTTAGACAGAAGGTGTTTTTTCATTTTCTTCTCTGATAGCCTGGCCCGTTCTTTCTTTGACTTTGTTTTTTTCATCATCAGGTAAAATCAGTAGATAAAAGTGGGCATCTTTTACTGATGCTGCTTCTGATTGTTGTAACTTTTTACATGTCCTGAAGAGAACAGCTCAGAACTTCATAGCTTTTATAACTTGTACTTCATTTGGGCAAACAAATGAAGTACAAGTTGAAAGCCATATTTTGAATCATTCATTCTTGTGTTCAAAATCAGACTCGCTTTTTTTCTCTTCTGTTTATTCACATTCACTTTATTCTATGTGTCCTTTCTGACTGTTTGGGATATTGTTTCAATTTTCTGTTTTGCGTTATTTAAAAATAGAAAGTATTGTCCAACCTTTTTATGCAACTCTCATCTGTTCAAAAAGTGTTTCACAAAGATAATATTTGTAATAATTTGCTAAGTTGTTTTTGTGAGCCAAGTGATTGCACAGCATCCATTGTATCTTTCAGAGAATTCTTTAAAACCAAAACTAAAACAATAATTTGATTGGGGCCTGCCAAAGCAATACATACGGAGAGCAGCACAATGCCCTGCATGTCCCCTCACTCCATATG
>NW_006799999.1:756870-760718 GCF_000485575.1 Poecilia formosa
TTTTTTTTTCTATAATTAGGTTTCTGCAACAACAGATAATTTTTTTTTACTCGACTTTAACAGAGGTGCCAAAATGTGTGGAGAGTCCTATATGTTTCTGTAAATTACTGATCCAGTGGTCCTAACACTTCCTGCTAGTTGTCATAAATCAAATAATAAATAAATAAAAGTAAACCGTTCTCTAAAGCATGTAAAGTTTTGGTAAAATTCACAATATTGCAGAAAAAAAAGTAGAAACTGTAAATGTTGAACTCTAAGATGTAATTTCCTCAAAGTAATTTACAGTAACCAGAAAAGTCAAACATTTAAGAGTTTAGCAGAACATAGCGGCAAACGTTGGAAGCAGGTTCAGTTACATCAACCAAGACAACGTTTTGGGGAACAAAGTAGTGACCATAAGGAATTGAGTTTTAAAGTACAGTCAGTGCTGCTAAAACCAGCTTCACTTCACAGAGAGCATGTCGTCACTGTAAAGAAGGAAGTAGTTGCCAAACAACCACCAAAATAATGTTTTTAAAAGCAAAGCTAAAGTTTGCAGCTAATCACACAGGCTAGAAAAAATACCCACATGTAGGAAAACTACACAGATGAGAGTAATGGTGTCCAATGGATTAACTATTGAATTATTTGGACACAAGTGTGTGGGGGAAAAAGCCACCAACCGTGCTTTGAAGCTTCATATCAACATGCCGCAGCAAATCCTTGAGCTGTTTTCCTGTCATTTAAACTGATTATACAAAGTAGATTGAATAATGAGCAGCAGGTCCCCAAACCACTACAAATTGCCTGCAGTGTGTTGTTTTAGCAGAGCACTGTCCAAACAAAACTAATTGGGTTGTGGATTAGTAAGTGGAAGGCCCCATAATCTAAAATATGTTTACTGTAAAAGTCACGTCTATAAAAAGAAAATGGCTATAAACTGCAGAACTGATGAAGCCTTTTGGGGGGGACACCAAAATGATCGAGTACCTGAAGGACACAGACTAAACTTTTGCTAAAACTAATCTGATTTTCATTTTAGATGAATGAAAATCAGTTTTCATCCAGCTGATTTTGAAGCTAAAGTTTGCAGGGGGACCTTTAACCGAAGCTGAAGTATTCTTCCAAGTCTCTTCTAGTCATGTTTACCACATGTTAATAGTAGATGAGACACGTCCACACACCTGGATACCAGTGCAGGGTTGCGAGGGTATGATGTCTTTCTCTAGGGGTCGCTGGGCACCTGTCCAACATTCACCCCTCTCCATCACTAGACAAAACGGAGATAAGCAGGACAAACAACCTTACACACATGCACACTCATACCTAAGGGCAAATCAGAGAGAAATATAATGCAACATGTATTTCAGAACTTTGGGAGGAATACGGAGAGAACATGCAGAAAGACCCCGTACAAGGATTTGAACCAAGGACCTTCCTGAAGCAATGCATCGCTGCTAACAATTGATTTTACACCAGGTAATTACAAATGCCAAAAGAAAAGTCACATGACAAGATAAGCAATGTAAGGGGAAATGTAATTGATACTTAACACAAACAAAAAAAGGTAAAACAAATAGGTACAGAAGTTCTCATGAAATGTAGCTGCAGTGAACAGTAAAGTTTTCATTCCAGTTTTAAAGTTTTAAATGAGCAACCAGTTTCTTCACACTTCAGGTCTGCTAAATTTGTTTTCTGTTCCTCCAAGAGGACAGGCCGAAAAGGCGTAAGTCAGCTGTATGAAAGTCTTTGAAGGATCTAATGAAGTACACATTGCACTTTAATGTGAACACATGTATGTGCCGCTAACAAATATAGGTGTTTTTTTTAATTCTACTTTACTTCTGAAGTTTAACTCTGCGTTTTGGCGCTTTTGCTCAGCAATTTCTGTTTCTTGCTTTTTTAACAAATCATTTTGTAATAAAGTCTGTAGTGTCGGTTTTGCGGCGGCAGGGCTGAGTGATGCATATCATTAAAGGCTAATTTTACCTCATGAACAGAAACACAGACAGATTTTTTTTTTATTTTAACAGTCATTTCCTTTACCAGCTCAAAGGAGCTGCAACTTGCATGTTACAGGAAGTAGACAGAACTGTCATGTTGCAAATGAAATAACACCATCATGTCAGGGAGCGACAACCAAAAGACGGTCGCTGTGGATGCTGCTTTCCTCAAATCCAGGAGGGGGATAGTCAAAGTGGCGGAGATGGTGAGATATCTTTGTATCTTGTAACATTTGGCATTTTGCTGCAGATGTGAAAAGGTTAACATGTCCTTGTATGGAACTGCGCATGTAAAAAAAAATGAAAAAAAAGGAAGTGAAACAGCTTGTGAGGCAGTTTGCTAACAGGAGTCCACACTTTGTTGGAAGCTTTTCAGAGACTAAGTCGAAAAAATTGACACAAATACGTAACATTTTTTTTCTGAAAAAATTCTGGATTGTCAGAAAGATGAACAATGAGTCCATCTGCAGATCTCACATGCACCCTCTACCGAAAGTTCATTGGAAGTTCTTGCATACATTAATTTCCTTTTCTATCTCAGGGAACCCTGCTCGTTGCATTTGTGTGTTTCGCTGTTGCCTCCACGCCAAAGTACCTTACGGCCACGTTGTTGGAGTTTCTAATCACTCTGCTTCTGCTGCTTTTGTACCTACTGAAACTCAACAAGAGGATCACATTCCTCTTTTGGCCTATTGTTGTGAGTGAAACCTTACCACACAGCACTGCACTTTGTGCATTTTGTAACATTTAAAGACACCACATGAAAAAGGATAAAAAAAAATTTAGGTGGCGGTGCTAACCATCTTTTTTTTTTTTCTTTAATTCTTTAGGATGTTTTCAACTCAGTGTTTGCAGCGATCTACCTCCTTGTCTTGAGCCTCATGGCGTTGACTTCAAACCCTGTCACTGGAGCACTGGTTGGAGGGGTGAGAATTGCCTTTGTAAATCCAGAATTAAGATTTAATATAAAACAAAATTTAAAATAAACAATAGTGACGCTGTGGTGGCTTATGAACCAGGAGTTTAACTGGAATTTGGCCCCAGAACAAAATCCCACCACAACCTTAGAACGGCTCTGAAATTGGCTTGTTGATTTCAGACTTAAAAAGCTTCAATCTTTATTTGAAAGTACACATTAATCAACATTAGTACCATGTTTCATAATATAATTAATTTTCATTTGCCGTCCCCGGCAGGTTCGTGATACTAGATAAAACATTACATGATGTGTTGATGTGTAAACGCTCTGCTCTGTATTCACAGGTGGTGAGCCTAATTTCAGCTGGACTTCTATTTGTGGACAGCTACACACTTTTCAGAAACATCACATTCAACAAATCGAGAAATGAAACGCAGAATCAAAGCAATGAATAAAAACTACATAGTCATTGAAAAAGCATTAAATGAGGCCACAAGCCTCACCAGCTTAAGAGTTTATCTGTGTTGTATTTAGAGTCTGTTTTATGTTTTTCAGTGTTTCTGGCCCAAATTTCTACATTATGTAATACCAACATGAGTCATTTTTTGGGAATAGTTATAACAAGTGAAATGCAAAAAAATATTTTGTTCAAAAGTAAGTCTTCAATAAATACACACAGCACACAGTTACTACATAAATCATATCATCATCTATGGCAAACTTGTCAGAACATTCATCATTTATTTTCTGTCCTATTGAAACGTGTTTTATTTTGTGAAACATGAAATATGCTAAAGAATTATCACCATTTGAAGCAAGTTATCAATATGTCAATGTATTTCTTGTATCAAAAAAGTAAAATGTGTAAAATAGGAACATGAAACATTTAATCTGATGGGAATACAAATGAGGCGTTAGGGAGGGAAAATGACACGGATATATATATA
>NW_006799999.1:760755-819526 GCF_000485575.1 Poecilia formosa
ATATATAAAAACATATTTTTGTTTGGAGAAAATGGATAACAATTTTCACATGATTTTCTGCATCTTGCGCATGTTTGCTACTATCTATTGAAGTCGCCCTATCAGTGACTTGTCTATATGTCTTGAAAGTTGTTTTTGTTGCTCAACTGTATGATTAAAAGATTTCCATCGTGACTTAATGGACTTTATGTTTCCTCTGAGTGTTTTTGTGGGGCTGTGCGTTCACGCAGCTGCAGCGGGCATCACGTTTCACATCTGGAGCTCACAGATGTTTCACTTTTCTTTCTTTTTTTTTTGAGCTCTAGTTCGGTTTCCGCGCTGTCATTATTTCCGTTTCCACCTCCCAGCCTCACGCCTCCAACACAGGCACAGTTTTTTTTTTTTTTCTCTTAGCCTCGAACCCCGTCGTTGTAGTTTAACTTGAAGCCTTCAGCAGTTTGGGGAGTGTTAAATCTTCCAACAATGGGGGACATCGAGGCGCCCGACTCGAGCCAGCAGCCGCGCCAGTCTGTCCTGATGTCGGTTCTTCCAAGCAAAGAGTTTGCTACTTCAAGGAAGGGAATGCTGTTGATTGCTGAAGGGGTAAGAAACAAGAGGAGCGAATGAAATCTGTAATAAACGCTGCTGTTTTGCAGCGAATACTTGCGAATGCTCAAGTTTGCACGTCTTGGGCACTTATTGCGCCAGCAGTTCTAGCAGAGAGAGGGAGAGAGAGAAAAAGCGGTTTCCACCACACATTTGGGAATTAATCAAAAAGTTATTCCTACGTCCCTACATGCTGATGTGAGTAAACTAAAGAGTCTGATAGAGATTGCTAACCTATGTTTTGGGCTGAATCCGTCAAAGATCTGTTCTTCAACTGTTTTCCTCTTATGAATAACAGTCCATAGGAAGCATCTCGAAAGTGAGTTTCAATAAAGCAGGAATTGATACGCAGTTTTGTTGGATGGGGGCGATGGGTGGGGCAGGAAATGAACATTCATGATTGAATTTTAGGCTCTTCTTGTGATAACTGCACTGCGCTGTAAGCATGTTGTTTTGTTGTCATGTGACACTGTGCTCTGGTCAGGCTTTCTGGAGATCAGTCATCCTCCCCCTCAGTCACATCCTTCACATTTTGGCCTGGAGCACAGTCTGCAAAGCTCTGCTGCAGGTCAAACTGCAATCACACACACACACACACACACACACACACACACACACACACACACACACAAACACATTAGGCTACTGCTTCACAGACAAGCTGTGATCTACATCTGTCTTCAAAAAGATGTGTCTGTAGAGGAAGTCGAGTAAGTGATCAGTTGTGTTTCTGCTGCAGAGGAGTGAATACTTCAGGGGTTTCTGACGCTCCATGGTTCTTGTATTGTGGTGATCTTCAAAGAAATTAATGCCCAGCAGGCAGATGTGCTAACAGAACACATTTAATCGTGAGTTGTTGCTGGAACTTTTCACAAAAAGTACATGGTTAGTGTTTGAAAAGAGCGCATTTTGTCATTTTAAGTTATAGGCAGTTTTTTTTTTTTTTTTTAATTAAACACGTGTGTAATTTTAAATTGGGGAAAAAAAGTTAAAAAAAATCTTGGCTGGGTCTTGTCTGTACATTGTGGTTAGTGTTTCTTACTCATTTGTGCTGGTCTGTGCTTCTTTTGTCATTAACTTGAAAGAAAACTGTGTTTCTCTGCCTCTCCATTCCTTATGTGTGACATTTACACAGACTAGCTGTTGAAAGACCCAAACAAGCCACAACATCTTTAGGCTGAACTGAAATATCTTGGACTGTTCAACGAGGACCACTTTAGTTTTTCTTCATTAAAATCGGGATTTAAACTACCCTGTTGGTGATACTTCTGCGATTGAATGTGTCTCTCCTGCAGGTTCGCTCTGGTCATCCCCAGATTCAAAATAGTTTAAGAAAAGCTAAAGGAGTTTTCATTTGAATGTTCTGTTCTATCAAGAGACGTGTTTTCTATTTTATCTCTGACCAACATGTTGTCGTTGAACTTGGATTTCTAGAGCATCTTCTGTTTTTCACAAGCTGCTTTAAGTAGGTAATGAAAACTGTCTGATAGTTTCATTCAGCCTTCTCTAAAGATTACACTGTGATGTTATTTTAATGCCTCAGTATCTCCTGAAAGAGTGGCCTGAGTGAAAGCAGATCTTAGGTCTGCCTTTCTCAACAGTATGAGACTGATAACCTGCTGAGCGTGCATTATTAGACACAGTGTCACCAAGTGGACCGTTGTGTTTTGTCATTATGTTTCCCAGATGCCATCCGACCTGATGCAGAATCAATTATTGTGCTTCTGATATGTTTGTAAAAAAAAAACAGAAATGTTTTATTATGTCTGAGACTAATTCGAAACTGAAACAAATTATTTAAAGGAAAACCTCAATGGGAAATATGTGTCATGATCTGAAGAATGAGCCGAGTTCTCATTTCTGATCCAAAGTTGACATTTGTCCGTTACATACACTCATCATAAGCACGACTGCTACATTCATTTCTAGTAATTATTATATGTCAGAGCTGACATAAATAAAAGCAGGAGAATTTACTTAAGATTTTCTCAACTCTGTGCAGGTTCATAATTATGCTGTACATACAGGCTCACAACTTGGTAAAATGCCTTTTACCAAACAGCACTTTGACCACAAACGTCGCCTGCCTCAAAAGGGAGCGTTGATGTGTGTGTGTGGGACAATTGTCTTGTCGGAATATCCAATTTTATAAAAGTTCAGAACCATCTGCCAGGTGACGACTCAATAAATTTGATACAGGTCTTTGCCTTTTTTCATTACAACAGTTGAACAAATAACAATAATTATCACTCGGCTACATGTACATGAATGTATTATGTATTAATCTCTTGTTGTAACATTTTACTCACAGGTTTGAATCTGTAACCCAACAGGAAACATGACTCGGCTTGTAGTGACGCATGCATTTCATTTTCCCTGGAAGTGATTCTTTCTACAGGAGCAACAGTTTTAGTTTATTTTTGCTCCGATCCGTCGGGTCGGAGCAAAAACAGCTGCCCAAGACAAAGACAAGATGGTCGGGGACGTTTGAGATTACAGTGTCTGCTTTCATTTACTTGCTTTCCTCTGTCCATCTCCTCGAGTCGAAGCTTCAAAGCCAAGACAGGCTCTGTCTGCTTGTAAAGTGACTAAGTCCCTGCAAAGCGTCCTCTTTCATTATTCCAGTTTGGTGTTTGCACACGCGTGTTTGTGCTGCAGGGTGGGATTCGGCGTACAAAACGTTGAGTATAAACATTGACTTAAGCCGTTGTATCTCTCAACAGGATGTGAGTCTCCAGCTGCAAGCTGCACCAGAAGTTGCAGCTTTCATCAGGCCGGAGGAGATTGAATCAAATAAAAGCTCAATTTGGATGAAGAGATAATAATCTGTTAAATTTGCCTCTGATTTTTAGCAAGAAATTTAAAAAAAAAAAGATGTACTGATTTTTCACTTGTATGTTTCGCAAGCACTGAGATTCGTTTTCTCCTCGTTGCAGGCGCTGTCCTTCATATCCTTTGTGTGTTTTGCTGCATCAGCAGCAGCAGCCTTTGTGACAGTCCCCCTGCTGGCGTTCCTGGCTTCCATCTTCTTCTTGTTTGCCTACTCTACCAAATTCAATGAGAGGTTTAAGGGCTTCTGCTTTCCTCTGATGGTGAGAGAAGTTTATTCTATCAATGTAATGGACATTTGTTTGTGTTTTTGATTGTTTTATCATTTTCTCTCTCTCTCTCTCTCTCTCTCTCTCTCTCTCTCTCTCTTTCTCTTTCTCTCTAAAGGACTTCATTAGGTGCGTGACATCCTCCATTATCTTTTTCATCATCTCCATAATGGCGGTGTCCAAATACCCAGATGGTTCCTCTAAAGCTGCAGGGGTAAGGTCTACCATTAAACCAGCACAGTATAGTCAGTGTCGTAACGTAGGACGGCTCCATACCAATCATTTAAAAGATTATCCAGGATGTCGAAGGTCTCTGCAGGCTTTGGACAGGATCTCTGGAGAGCATCAAGAAGATAGCATGTGAAACCATGTGAAAGTTCTCAGACTATTGCGCAACATTTCTGTGGTCAAATTGGGTTCGGCTTTTACCGTTGTGGCAGGAAGTCAAGATGCTTCTTGGCTGAGCCCCGTAGTGGCAGGTGGCAAAAAAACGTGCAGAATCACGTGCTTTCACAGTAAAATTTACACAAACCTGATCACCAAAAGGCGATCGAATCTGGTGAAAGGGGGGCCTTGTCAAATGCTAACAGACTTCTAGCTGTACCGGTTTGTAACGTCATCCAATGTTCTTCCATTGCAGATCTTTGGGTTTATCGCCACTATTGTTTTCGCTTTAGACTTTTATGTCATTTTCAATGAGCTTGCTGGATTTCTAAAGCAAGGAGGGGAGTCCAATGAGGAGCCTGCAGGACAGAGAGGTAACAACACAAAGCAGTGGCAAGCAAAGCAATGAACTCATATGAAAAAAATGTACAAAATGTTACATTTACCATACAATGTGCAAGTAGATAGATATGTAATACAGCTATAGTTCTTAAATATGAACTGTAGCTGAAACTAATATCCTCTGATCGCCAAAAGATTTTTACCGAACAATTCCAAATGTGTTCTTCTTATCATGATGACACATTTGATTCAGTTGAGTCTTTTTATATAATGGCAACTCAGCACAAAACCTCTCTTAAGGCACTTTATAAACAATAACAAAAATATAATTAAATCCGACAATAAGGGCAGATTTGAAGTACATGACTGGATAAGAGTATAACAATGGTTCTGGACCTGATGTCTCCCCCTAATACAGTTTCATTGGTTTCTTTACTATATTAATTACCTAAGTCATTCATAGCTGACTTGCAAATTTACTCCGCTCTAAACTCTGCATCTATGGCACTGAAATATTCATTAAATTTTGTTTTATGTATGGTTTTACTCTAATCAGACCGCATTGTTAAAATCCTGTTTTTATATATGCACATATAGGTATTAAACTATCTATCAAACATAAATATTATTAGTTTCGATTCTACCAGAGGCAAATCAGGCACATTTCCTTCCCTCTAACTTAGGGATAGGCTTTATTTTAAGCAGTTTTCATAACCCAGTTTGTACAGAGGAAATTTAAATTCGTTTTACTGTTGAGAAATATTTCATATGAAGTAGGATGCATTGTACCATTTTCTTACTTAGCTGACCTCACAGGAAGCAAATGCGGATTTACCTGACTGTTTTGTTGTTTTTGCTTTTTAGATGACTTTTCAGATTCAGACTCAGATTGAAGCTCGTAAGCAGACGTGTTCAAAGCAAGGAAGTGACCACTGCGCTGAGAAGCCACTATGAAGACCTGCAGGAATTTCATAATTTCACAAAGTTTCATTGGTACATGAAAAGCATAAATCCTGACAGGATTGTAGGAGCGGGTTAACATGCTTTTATCTGAAGTTGAGGGTCTGGAAACCATTTCTTTGTAACACATTTCTCACAGTGCTGTAAACTGGTGTTGCGTTTCTACACTTGCTAACTCTGTATTTGGTTTAGAAAAGGATGCAAGTAGTGACCTGTTCTGTTTTATTCCCAAACCTGTACTTTGCTACTAATCCACGTTTGCTTTAGGGGAAGCATTTGATTCATTCACACCATCCAATGCCTGATACAGCTGTAAAATGGTGCTGTGCTGAGTTTCTGAAACTATTTCTACGGTTAAAGAAGGATACATCACAAACATTGATTTTTGGGAAATTCTTTTTGCTTTGAGATGCAGAGGTGTGCAAAAGTCCTGAGCCAGTCCTGATTATTTTTTTGTTATATTTCGCTTTGTGCGGTGGAGACTTTGCAGCAATTTGGTAAACCTGGTTAATACATTTGCATTAAAATCTAAAAGAGAAAGACGGGGGGGAAAAAATCACAGTTACAGGGTTAACAATAAAACCCGTTATGTTTGGTTGGCTGGTTACAACTATCACATTGTGTATGTACAGTAGGTTTTTTTTATTATTTGAGGTCAATATGGGCCTGTCTTATCAATATTTGTTTGCATGTTCCTAATTAGTTATTTTTTTGATGTAATCAGAAGAAAAGAAGCTCCTAGGAAAGATGTGTCGCTCCTATAAAAATATTCACCCACTCAGACATTTCACCCTTTGAATTGCTTTTGCAAATCAAACATGATCAACAAAATTTAGATTTTCGAAGGAAATGTGTACAAAAAAAAACAATTTAATGTCAAATTGAAAACTAACCCTTGCAAATAAATAAATAAATATATATATTTAGGATAAAACAAGTTGTTGCATAACTGACTGACCCAATTCAACAGATGGGAGACACTCTGCCTGCAACAATTGTTGCCCGGGTTCTTCGTCAGTCAGTTTTAAGGGACAGTGGCATTGAGAAAGCAGTTTTTGAAGAAAACGTGTATCAAGGCTCAACCGAGTTTGCAAAAAAGGCAAACAGGAGACTCCGTGCTCAAGTGGAAGAATGTTCTTTGGTCTTTTTAGTCATCAGATAAGATTGAAGACGTTGAATAATCAGGAAATCATTTCATACTGAACGTTTTTTTAGTTTAATTATCATTATTTTGCATAACTACATTTTCAATTTGACATTAACGGCTTTTATTGTTAAAAATGTTGCCAAGAAGCAGCATTTTGTTGATCATGAGTGATTTGTGAAAGCATTAAAAATGGTGAAGCATCCAAGGGGGTGAATACTTTTCATGGACACTGTATGTACAATATATGTACAGAGACACAGCAGATCAGCTGATCCAGTTTCACCTGATCTGCCACTTCTGCCTTTTAGACCCTGAAAGGCAGAAGTTGCAGGTAAGCTGATTGAGTTTCGTAGACATGTTTTGTTTCTCGTACACACTTTGTTAAAATGTCTGTCTGTCTGATTCTAAAGTCTGTAGAGCCGCCATTGAGAAAACAGTGAGATACACTAGAGTGCCTTAGTGACTGTTTTGTGTGATATAAACTGCACTACAACATTGTCCCAGCTCTGATGATGAAAAATATGTTGTTGTTTTTGTTTGTTTTTTCTACTGCATGATTTATGCTTGAAAGATATTGGAAGATTTGCTTTTAACATATCTATAATCTTGTCAGTTTTTTTTTTTAACATGACAAGATTATAGATATTAAAAGCTTTTAATGAGTTTCAAATGATTTCTGTACTCTAAGATGTGAGAAAATGACTTTTTTCAGTATTAGCATAGTTTTTATTGCTTTCACAAACTGTTGAATATCAAATATTTTGTCTGTAATGTTTTTGTTTTTAGGCAAACTCTTCTGAATAAAAGGTTCTTTTTCAATATTTGCCGCTTTATTTAAGGGGATGCTTCCAACATTTTCAATACAAATATACAACCTGTACATGAATGGGCCCGGCATGCGCCTTTACCAGAACCACACCAAATGAAAAAAAAAAAAGAAGTGCAAAAGAATCCAGAAACAATCAGAAATCTTTTTTTGTTTTATCCTGCAGATTCTTAATAGCATAATCTAGCAAAATGCTGTACACTGAAAGAGAGGGTGAGCTGTAATCAGGCTGTTTTTAATATACAAATAGATGGCCAGCTTCATAACTAAAAAGCATAACGCACTAGTTTAACTTTGTCGCTGTAAATGAGCTTATAGCGTTACTCGAATGTAAATTTACTAATGAAGATTACAAACATAAATAGTAACATGATTGTCTTTGATGCAAGTACTTCAGTCACAAAACTAAGCCAATAGTAAATAATTATGTTAATTAAACCGTTAAAAAAAAGTCATTAAACATTCATAATGCCATTTCTGCTTTAAGCTAATTTCGAACAGTTGCACACCATCCTTGTCCGTCCTTCGAGATCCTGGACAAATCATCAGGATGTCAGATTTCCATCCCTCACGCCGCCCGTATTTAGTTGTCTCGGTGTCGTAAAAAGGAGACGCAGTTCAGATGCAAACCATTGAGTGGAGCCATTGAGTCATTTTGGAAACTAAACCTTACAGAAGTTTAGTCCAATTGTGTGCAGATTCAATAATTATATATATATATATATATATATATATATATATATATATATATATATATATATATATATAAAAAATGCTTCCTTCATCCTCAAAAGCAAAAGATGATGCTACTTTTCCAGACACATCTTCATTATCACCAGAGAAACACTGGCCAGAACAAACAAACAAAATAACATTAAAGGAATGTTAACTCTACTTTGTGCTCTGCATGCTTTAACTTTCCAACAGACGCAACAAGGAGAGACACAGCATTCAGGTCGAGGCACCCTGTGATTAAATTTAGATGCTTTCTGAGTATCACACAGGAGGAAAAAAACGGCGTCCGTACCTGAGATCCACCTTACAGCCCGAGGAGGCAGAACTAAATCACCTAAGGTCTGGATTCACAATGTGGCCTGGATATGTCAGAGTATCCTCACTGATTGATTTAATTTTAGAGAAGCAAAAATGACATTAAATATTTTGGATCAGAGGTTGCTGGGAATACATGGGTTTTTAAAAAAAATAATAATTATGATGCACTTTTATAGCAAAACACTAAAAAGTAAACAAATGTCAAGATGAGCTTGAAATCTAATATTAGAAAAAACATTTTTGGTCGTCAAACCACAAAGTTGAAACAGATTTTCTTCCTGTTGTTATTGTAGTTTTCAAGTCAAACGTTTCCAATCATTCATAAAATCTGACCTCACAGTGTTTTCAAGTTAAGAATCCCCCCCCCACTGTGCTGTCACTGTGTGACTCCTGGCAGCAAATAGTTTTACCGATTTCAGGTTACAATTTTAAAAGGCGATTATAAAGTCTGCCAAAAAAACAAAACAAACAAAAAAAAAAAAACAGTCATACTTCATCAGATATTACGTTCGACAACCAGTCTTTTCACAGGAAGAAGCTAAAAGCTGCAGGACGGAACAATAAGGGGACGACCGCAGGTGAAAGAGCTGCTTGTCCATGGAGCCCTGGTCCACAGGCATATTTCTACCACTTATCACTCACTGCCTTCAATCACAGTGAAAGACAAAAGCTTGCAAATGTCACCAGTGTCTTCCAAGACACGGAAGTGGTTCACGTCTTGAGTTCTGATCCAGCTTTTCCTGTGAAACAGTTTCATTTTGAGAAGGAATCTCAATGACTGCACAGCCCAACTCTGGCTGTTAAATGAAGCTTCATTAGGGATCACAACTTTCAGAGGTCCAAATCCCAACTGTATGCTCAACGGGCCAGAGTCGCGTCCATCTCTGTCAGCTGCCGGTGCGTAGTTCATCTGCGGGCTCTCACGCGAGCTCAGGTCGAGCCTCCATTTCTCCACGGGATGCCGTGCGCGCTCGCATGTACTCGCTGGTCTGAGCGGCCCCCTGACACCCGTTGCCACGGCGCCACCTCCGTACCGCCAGGAAGGTGTTTAGGCCGAACACACCTGTCACCAGGAAGCCGAAGACCTGCGTTCAAGTGGAAACAGGAAGCAGGAGAACAATGTCTGAATTTGAATGGGAAGCCGAATAAGTGCGTGATTCAAGACTTCTCAGTTGGCCTCTGCTGACCTTTCGCCAAGCTAACACTGTAGAACCTGCAGCTGAGATAATCCTTAGTAAGAAAATGAGAACTTTCTGAGGTAGGAGCTCATGTTTCTGCGACATAGCCGTTTATTCAAAACTGAGTGGCTTTTACTTTTTAGCCTTTAGTGAGTGCAGCTTTACAGCTGAAGGTGTATTCATCCGGGAAACTTACTACTGCTGCTTTTTCAGCTCCTGTGTCGTGGTTGATGCAGGCCAGAAGAAGGGACGAGAGAAAGAACAAAAAGGTGCTGGTAGCAGTGTTAACCAGGTCCTGAAGGAAGACACACAGACAGCAACGTCCATTATCACAAGGGATTTCTTTCACAAAGTTAGACACAAAACACCACCAGCAAATTAAAACATTTACATTTTTCATCTAAGGTCCAAGGCATTTTTCTAATTGTTTTGAACAAAGCCCTGTTTTCCTTCAAAAAAGGCAGAGCTGGTGATAACGGATGAACAGAGGTCAAAGGTGAGTTTTCAGTGTCTAGGAGTTTATGTTGAATGCTCATCCCCAAAATGATATAACCTTACTAATAACAGAGATAGGAGTTACATTTTAAGATGTTCACATCAGTTCTTTTGTAGCCGTAACTGACGCAATGCATTTTTATATTTTGTTTCTCTTTTAAATTTTGCTTTTCATCATCATCATCATCTTCTCTTCATTCCTGTTGGTTGTTTCAGACCATTACTGCGCCATTGCTGTCCGGCATGATCAGTCTGAACTCTGGTTTAGACAGACAGACGATGTTGTTCTTCATTTATCAAACTTTCACTCTTCCAACCAAGCAAACTGCTTCCTGGTGTCTAACGATGGACATGAAAACAAAAGGAGCAGGAGGTAAGAGCAGAACACAGCTAAAACATACACACCCTCTTTACACACATACTCCGCTCCCCACCCTGTTTTTATTTTTAAATAAAAGGAAAACTAATGGACGCACTCCTGTTTCATGTCCTCCTCTGCTGTTTCCAGCCAGGAAAGGGTTAATAGTGAAACCCTTAGGTTCCCGGATCTCGTGATCAGATGCATGATCGAAATCATTACAGACGTGGTCTCTCATGTGACACAACAAGGCTTAAACAATGGCAAGGTCCCACACAGTGACTGGAGTTTATACGTGAGCGCAGAAACTCACAGCCGAAAAACAAAGGGCAAAAAAAAAAAAAAAAAAAAAAAAACAGTTTACGCTCCACTGATCAGCTGTTTAATCAGTAGTCGCTTTTTCCCCACATGCAAAGTGGGACAGTAGATGAGCAACAGAGTTGTAATGCAGACCTTTGACCAAAGGATGCCCAACATGAATGTCAACACAGCAGGTTTTTCAAACAACACACACTCCCATCTACCTGCTGGATCTACCATCAGCTGCTTCTGATTAGATGTTTAGCTTCCTAAACATTCCCCGTCCAGTCACCCTGCTTTCATCTGCTGGAAAATTTGTTCACACTTTTTTTTTTTTTATTATTTGAGGTTCAGTTTTTGTGTACTTATTTTATGACTGGCCTGTGTGCCAATTGAAAACCCCCTTTCAATCAGTTCAGCTCAAGCGGCACAAGGAAAAGCCTGTTTTCATAAATGTTCTGAAATAAACAGAGATTAACTTTATGACCATTTTTCCAGAGCATTTTACAATTATTAGCTCGGCTCACTCAAGTTAGTGATTTATTTTGCCTAATAAAGTCAGGGAAGCCAACAATGTCAGCAGGTGCAGCAAATTGATTTGCATGTAATTTGTGAAGTATGAAAGCTGAAGAGAGCTGTTGACCTTTGCATGAAAAATGCTTTTTTCTTCACTTGTTTTCTTTTTGCTAGATTTCAATACCAAAAACCTTTAACAGTTTATTTTTAATCCCCCAGACAAGCAGCTTTAATTAGTCTTTATTTATCAAGAATTGATTAAAAAACAGATTCATATAGCTTTTGAAGGTTTTGTCGTTTTGACACAAAACACATTTAAATGCATTTCATTTATATTTTATGTGACCAAAACAGTAGCATATGATTTTAAAGGAAACTAGGACAGTTTTCAAAATTTTTTTTTTTTTTTTTGCAAACCCATTTTCTATGGTTTTATTAATAAGTTCTGATAAAATGAATTGCCTTCAGAAGTCACAAACCTAGTAATAAAGCTCATATGTGGGTAAGATGATCCGTGAACGCCTCAGAGCCCTGACTGAGGTTAAAACGGTAGAGATGTGCCAGTTTAATATATCCTAAAGTAAAAGAATGTGAACACGTTCACATGCTGTATGAATATTTTTAAGGTGATTTTGATAAACTGACAGCCTTAAATAACATCTAACAAGACATGGACATCATGATACTTTGGAATAGTCGAGATTTTTCCCAGAAGAAGTAGTTTCTGTACCAACTGAAAGAGTTAGTACAATTCTAACAAGTTGGCAGAACTTCATGCATTCCTCCTGCCCGGTGAACAATTCAGGACTCTATCTGTACTTTGACATGATGACCTGCTGGCAAAAGGTTGGCTATCAGTCTATCTCTGCAAAGTGAGTCTAACAAGTCTTCTTTTTTGAATTTGAAGGATACACCTGGCTTAGGTACAAAGTAAGAGACCGTTTTGTTTTTTTCCTGCAAGGCTCGTTAGCAGCTCCCTGTCATTGTACGTGGCTAGTGAGCGCTCAGGTTTGAAAGTGGAAATACTCACTGAAGTGTAACTATGGAAACCCCAACGACAGCAGCAGCAGAGCGCTGCTTATGAAATCTATTCTCCTGACAGTTTCTGCGAGCCTCACAGGGCCAGGCAGCCTTGTGCAGGAATAAAATGATGAAGGCAGTTTTTTTCTTCTTCTTCTTCTTCTTTTTTTTCTGTGTCTTATGTCTGCCTGGGTGGTGGACTTCGGCTGTCAAACCCAAGAACGCCTTTATTGGATTCCACTTCAACTAAAGTAAATAAGACATGAGAAAAGTGGTCTCTGGGCTGGACTGCTGACAGATTAACAACTGATGTTATAAATAACTAGAAACCTTCACTGAGTGTTTATTTAATGGGAACTTTCAAACAAAGAAAAAAATAACCATCTGACTGGATCTTGGACGTTGAGATAACAGACTGATATCAATGAAATGCAAATGCAGCATTTTTATCACAGTTCATGTAAAATAAAATACATGTGTTAAATTTAATACAGATTGTTTTTTTTTTACAGTTCATCTCACTGAGCATCTTGATATCCTACTAGAATGTAAGCACATTTTACATTTTAAACCTTTCGGCTGAAAGGTGTCCAAGCATTATTCAGGGTGGCTTCGGCTTGTGTACAGAAGTTGAACATTGTCATTTCATACCTTCAGCAGCTGCTATATTACTCTGGTCTGTTATTTTTCACAGCATTCTGGACATGAAACATTCACCTCAGATTCTACAAATCAATTAAACAACGAATATTAAAATAAGCTTCTGTTCCTGAATTGTGGAAGCTATTTGGCTGCTTCTTTCAGACCTGATTTCAGAATCGGTAACACGTTTTATTCTCTGCTAAAGATTGGCCAAGCCTGCAATAACTTTAGATTTTTGAAAACCCAGTTTGTTGTCTGCAACATAACTTTGATCTTTGAAATGAGTCCATAAAAAGCTTCAATGTTTGATCTGGTATCTACAATCGAGCCAGTTTAGAAGTCACAGGATCAGATTCACTAATATGTGAGGGTCAAAAATCTATTAAGATATGTAATTTTTAAATGTGACATTTCTTAGTAACTCAAAACAGAACTATCGATTAGATGGACAAAAACATAAGTTTAATTTGGCAAATCAATAACAGGAATGTTACGAAGATAAAAATCAAGGAAAGTCTAGTATGTCACAGAAATTCAGAATTTTATTGTTCAGGTAACTGAGCACTCAATTTTGTATGATTTTTGGTTCTATACTTATCCCGACATGGGGACAGGATGACTGAGGGACAAAAGATTCTGGAAAATTTCAGGAAAATTTCTGTGAGAATTTAAGGGAGTTTTATCAAAACTTTCTTCTCTTTAGGTAGCCCCAGGCTTGTGCTCTGCGCTCAAAAATGTGACTCAGTTTGACAGATCATCTCAATACACGCTGCAAGGCCTTAACACCAGCGTGGTATGCACTGTGCTATGTGCATGTGTTTGCAAAGATATACTCAAACTTGTTTACTTCCATAAATTTTTGCAAATTCCCATAAATTCCCAGTAGCTCCTGAAGAAACTTTTCCATTTTTCGGAATTTCTGAGATTTTGACTAAACTGCCTGTAAAGCAACAACAGAAACTCAAACTCAAGCAAAATAATTATAAAATGACGAATAACAGTAGCGACTCATTCTGAAATACACCGGTCTTGACCCTAAATAACTACATTGTGGCACGGCCATCGGTCTGAAACGTCCAAAGTTCAGTCATGCATTCATTTTGATTAGATGCTGCCTGTTCTCAGAACAAACAACCAGATTGCATTGGACAAACAACCAAACTATCCAAACTGCTGCTCTCTTTCTAAAAAGAGACCTCCCCCATTCTGTACCCCCCCCCCTTTTTTTTTGCTCTAATTGTGTCTGATTCCTTTAGTGTTGTCCTATTTCTTTACAGAATCTCTTTGTGTGGCACTTTTTTTTTACTATGAACTGGAAACCCCCCCCCCCCCAAATAATCTAGGTGGTCTGAACTGAAGAGCTAGATCCTCAAGTTTAACATAATCACTGGTAATGATCAAATGACTTCACAGGAAAGTCCCGAGATTCAATTAATTTCCTTGTGGAAGGAGTCAGAGTCAGTCAAGGCCCGCCCTCTTGGCTGACAAATTAGTCACGAGAGACGAATTGAAACAATAAAATCCCGCAGCACAATTAAAACCCTCGACCGAACCATGCACCAGCTCAGCACCGCACGAGACTACTGTGAGAGCAGTTGGGGAAAACAGGGAAGCAAAGCAGGAGGGAAACTGTTGGTTAAGTCTGAGAAATGTGCATTCGTAGTGAAATTCCCAGCGGCCTAATGTGACGGAGGCAGCTTTGAACTTTGCAGACGTTCTCGGCATGAGGCTGAGCCGACATTCAGCAGCGCAGCTGAGCTTTCTGGGCTGGTGTGACACAAGGGTTTGGAGCTGCAGCAGAACTTGTGGAATCTGGAAAGCAGCATCTACAACAATGAAGAAGCTTCGACACATTTTCTTCCCCTCACTTTTCCTAAATAATAATGCAGCCACAAGTCAGCCCACTTCAGAGTGAAGTATTTAAAGTTGCACAGTTTGAGACACGATTTGTGTAGTTTTCATATTCAGTAACTATTTGTTTCATTTTTGATCAGAAAAAAGGCAAAACAAAACAAAATAATTTCATTTGAACAAGGCACAGAAGATGAAAAGTGAAAAGTCTCAACATGAGGATTTTAGATCGTGTGCACCGCAGTGGTCAAAGATGTTGGGTAGAAATTCTTAAATCAGCGCTTTTTAATTCACTGTGGCCTCTCAAAAGTCTGTAAAAGAGCTTTGGTTGCACTGCTTCCAAAAGAGCTGGAGCCAAAGCCCACCTTCTCCTCATGTTTGAGGTGGAACACTACACAAGAAAAACCATGAGGGAATCTGATACCTGTGGTTGGGTTTGGACATCTGACTTCACTGCATTGCCACGATATTCGCTGTAAGCTGTGTGACCCCTGAAAATACTGTTTTGCAACGTGGCCAGGGTCTGCAAGGAGAACACCGACCGGCTCATTTGCTCACAGCTGACGAAGCAAGTCGTCAAACTGCAGGCTCTCTGGATCAACGGCTTGCTGCAAGAGTTAAGCCTTACTGCCTTGCTACGTGCAGGACTCCAACAACACGATCCGTTCTTGGAAGTAAAACTTGAGTAGTGCAGTTTCTACTCTGAAAATATTTCAAAATCTTCCTTTAGGTTTGTCAGAGGAGGTCAGAAGAGTACATTTTTCTTAATTTTTGCAGCCTTGCCTTTGGACTGTATGGGTGAAATGTCTTGCTTATCCTCCCATGAGCTATGATAACCGCAACAAACAAACAAAAGTGCCATTTTATAGCATAATCAAGTAACTATGTTGTTATAAAAATCCCATAAATCAAATATGAATTAAAATAAATTTTACTTCCTAATTTAGTGCCTTGAAATTGGGCCTCTGTCTCGTTAAAAACTCCTGCCCTTTCTGAAACTCCTCCTTCAGGAAGTCATCACAACAGCGCTCCTCTATTAACCCTTCGACAGCGTTTTTACCAGCACTGAGAAGGAGCTCCTACAACGAGCTCAGCAAATGTGAAGTTCCACCAAGTGTTTGCTAATTGCTGCTGGCTAGTCTGAAGGAGCTGAGTGGGGCAGTCGCAGACGAGCGGCGCTCTGTGATGCAGAAGCTCGAATGATAGGACAATTCAGCTCCGAAGAGGATTCGCATCACGGGAGACTAATATGCCATTTTGAACACAATAAATGTATCACTGTTTACAGCAAGTAGCCTTGCTGCTTTAAGATCAATAGAGCTACCTTAATCGTCAGAACCCATCAGACTGGTGCGTACTCCCACCTCGGTACGTACCGTCAGGTTCCAGTTGACTTGGGGAACCTTGATGTGGAGATTGAGGCAGAAGATCAGGAGAAGGACTCCGGTCACCACGAAGGCACTGCAGCTGACAAACTCAAATAAGTAGACCCCTCCACAGGGAGAGCACATCATGATGGTCTCTATGCAGATAAAACTGATGAGTGACAGGACCTGCAGAGATCGGAAGAGCAGAAAGTAAAGTTTAACACTGCACATCCTGGGCGTGTTTGTGGTATTAAAACGCTATGAAAAATTAGCACAGAACTAATAACACTGTTTACCATACATTTGATTAAAATCCATGCTGAACAAATGTTTGAAATAGAAAGACAAGACTACATCACTCTTTAGTGAAGAGATTCTTAGTGGTTATGCTGGTCTAAAGCATGAAGGTCACTTTATGTTCAACATTTGACGAGACTGCGCTGGAATCCCAAACTTGCGAGTCCTATGAATAGACTAAAATGACCATAAGCTTTTCTCATGAGAGCTGCTGCTGCTGCTGCTGCTGCTGCTGCTGCTGCTGCTGCTGCTGCTGCTGGCAGCCTGGGACGACGCCTGACTGCAGCCAATTTCCATCAACAAACCACAAAATGGGAAAGAAATTCTGCTCTTTAGGAGTTTCTATGCCATCCAGAGCCCCAAAAGACACACAGATTACAGATTAGCTTTAACATACAGGAAAACCAGGAGACATAACAGCCGCGAAGGAAGATGCATATTTTGGACCTAAAACAGCTCAGCTAACATACACAGAAATCCTATTAAATCTATGCGAGAACAGTTCATTTGGATTTAACTTCACTTTTTTAGAAATTTGTCATATTTAGACTGTATTACATGTTTGATGTGTTTTACCAAGCACCATATTTCCACTAGCAGTGCCCACGGTTTTTAAAGAAGTGCTTGACAGCCGTTACATGCATCTATGTGACAAATGCTTGGTAGGTTTTCCAGGGAAAAGCATTTCTGTCCTTCCGTCACATCTGTAAGCAGGTCCTTGTGAGCGTGGCGTCATAAACGTCTTGAAAAATCTGAAGGTTTCTTCTAAAAATCTGACACTTTGTGACAGAAAACAGAAAATAGGAAACGGATCACTGTTTGGTCCTCTAGCTGGATAATGATTGAACCCCCACTTCCCCCCACCCAAAAAAAAAAACAAAAAAAAACATGACCAAAACAAGACAAAAATATTTCAGTCACAAAATCAAAGACTTTGTTCTATGCCCACCTTTGCCTTCAGACCTTCACCTTGTGGGGTGAGCTGATGAAAAGAGAGAATGAGAGGAGTACAGGCTGTCCAAAGAAAAGTGAACAAAGAGTCCTCTCTTTATGTTGCAGCCTTTTTACAGGAGAAAATAAGAGCTCTCATGTTGGCAAAGGGGACAATGGACAGTATTAACAGTAGGGATGATTACGACATTTTGATAAAAGCAAAAAGATCTATATTTTTCCCCCTCAATAAACGTAATTTGAATTATAGGTTGATTTTGTGTGTGTGCGTGCGTGTGCGTGTGTGTGTGTGTGTGTGTGTGTGTGTGTGTGTGTGTCTGTGCATGTGTGTGTGATATTTAGCCACGGCAGCAAATGATTCATTTAATCTAAGTTGTACGTGTCAGTAAGTTGTGAAAGACTCCTCTTGTTTGCTGCGACAATCCTGCAGATTACTAATGCAAGATATGCAAGTAAATGTTTCTCTTTGGGAGTGTTGTAGAAAATACATTTTAGTAAATAACTGCCTTAGGGGAAATTTTAAAGCACATGACTAAGCCTGACGTTTTTATAGGCACTCAGCTGCCCCATCTTGAAAGGAGACTCAAGCAAAATTGATCAATTATGGCAGTTTGCTCCTGGTAATTTTACCGCCATTTTAGATGCCACCATGTGTAAATGTGAAATATGTGGCTTTAAAAGGATGCGTGTCATCCTAAAGAAGCCTTCAGCATCAGATTATCGATTAATGATTGATAACATGGATGATGACTTTATGGTTTAATGTGTTGTCAAACAGGAACTAATGAACCTTCAAACTACAGAAAAGACAGTACGTGTACATAAGATATTGGTACTGACAACCCGGCAGCAACCTTAGGATTGACTGAGCACAATTAACATTCAGACTTGCAACAAGCTGTGCTGAAGAGCAGCATATCTACAGGAAACGTCTTCCTGTTTGCCGCAGAGCAGGCGCAACGGGGGAATTGCACAGATGGGAGATCAGGAATGTGCACAGTTTATCTTTTTCAACTTATGATTGGAATAAAAAGAATAAAAAACCTGAGGTGGATGTGTGGGCGAAACAGGACGCTAAAAAAAATTGTAAATGGGTAAACTGTCAGATCTGTAAAAACTAATTCAATTCCATGATAAGTCTTGTTTCTCAACACTTCTTACAAACTAATGGTCCCAATAGCAAGGAAAGCTATTTTTTTTATTAACATTTCATAAATGTAAAAAATTGGAACTAAAGTTGACATGCAGTTCAATTTGTTTGAAAGCTGTGAAATACCCATTTAGTTTAACTATGAAAAGCAATCAGAAATTCACACACCAGCTAGTTCATTCAGGCCTAATTAACAGACTGTCTATGTGAAGCGATCGTGCTGCTCTCTGACACTATGGCATCCTGGGCAGTGAGCCACACCACCCATCTGAAAAACAGTCGCTGACTGTCACCCCCTGTTTATATCACGGACGTTTACAATAGGAGACTCGGATCATATAAGGCTGAAGAAGAAAATGTTTCATCACTGTTATTTGGAAAGACTGTTTCCGAGATTTCAAAACTGGGACTTTAGTTTGTTGAATATCACTCTTTTTTAAAAGATGACACTAACAAAAACAGCCCTTTTTCTGAAGCAACTGCATATTAAACCAATAAAAAGAAAAAGAAAAAAATAATATAATATGCCCATCGGTGCAAAAAAGTGAAAAAAACGTTCTCAGCCAACAATTGTGAGAATAAAGGGCTCCTTTAGCACATGTGTTCGGGCCTGAAGTTGTGTGTGTAGTTGGACGGCAATCCGTCTGTGACTGCAGCATTAAGTGCAGGCAGAGAAAAGTGGAGAGCTGCTTGAGCTGAGAGATGATGTCATGTCTCAAGAGGAAAGCATATTGCTTCCACAAGGTCTCTGTGTAGCAGGTGTCAGGCGATCGCAGGAGAGGTGGAGGAGGAGTACAAGGACCATGCTAAATTATATTATAATGATTTTCATATCGACCTTCACTGATATGCAGCCTCCTTTCATCATGATTATCCACACCAGCTGTCTCCTTCTTGCCTCCTGTACTTGAAGGCATGTACTAATCTGCAGGATTAAACACACTAGTTGTGTATATAGACGCATTGGAAGCCGATCCCCTTGTTACACACCATCTGTTATGAAGAGGTCTTACTCTGCAGGCTAAGCTACATCACAGGCTCTGCACCTCGATGGGCTGGGACGATGTTCTTCAGCTCTTATTGAAGATAAGAAAGCTGGTAAATTCAGTGTGTTTCAGTGCATATTTAAGGCCTCTGAAAATGAAAGTTTAGTCAGAGAAGTCTCTCTCATTGTAACTAGTGATATCAGAGCTATACGATATCAGAATTTGTGGAAATACCATCTCAAACAATATTTTCAGTGGTGTCTGTTTTGCCATGAGGGTTCCAGCTCAGTGGGAGCACTGTCAGGCTCTGAGGGGTTTCAGTTTCTTAACAGTGTGTGTGTAGGGACACGTGGCGAATATTGGCTTGTTGACCCAGTCACAGCACAAAGACAAAGAGAAGCCTGCTGACACGCCAGTCACACCCTGGTCAGATTACATCAGTCAGCCCGGGTCAGGTTCAGTCCGTGTATTCATCTTAGGAAGACCAGAGAGGTCGAGGGGATTGTTGAGCATCTTGGTGCAGATGCATTTCAATTGCTCTAGACTAGCATGATGACGTGTTGATTAGTTTAGCTGTTTGAGCATCAAGCCAGACAACCAGCACCATTAGCGCAGAGGCAGTTTTCAGTATGAGCTCTGTGGCTCATCACCCTGGGTGGCTCAGCCAGGGGGCGCCACCAACACTACCAGTTACTTCCTGAATGAGTTTTCTGTTGCTTATTTGCATGTGCAGCAAGTGGAGAGAAATGATAAGCTAACATCATCGTTTCATAGTCAAGTAGTCGTAACTTTAACATCCTTAGAGGGGTTAAACCTGAACTGGATCATTCTATATCAAACATAGACCCTTTTAAATATTCAAATTCTGGAAGGAATAGTAACTTGGGGGACAATGAAGTGACTTCCCCAGGGAACCACTGATGCAAGTACCACCACTGCTTTTATATGTGGTAGGTTAAAACAGGGCCTAGCTAAAGTGATAATTAGGTATTGTTACTAATGTGCTGCTGATGCTTTTCAACTGAGACGTTTTTAATGATGTAACATGAAGTTCATAAAGGCTCTTTACTGCAGACCTGCAGTCTATGCTGTGGTTTCACAACCGGTTATGCAAATACACACAAATACTCTCTGGTCGGCTTCATAAAGCAGCATCTACATTAAATGCAGGTTCGGTCAATGAAACCTCAGTGAAAGGAAAAAATGCTAAGTTATTAGTAAACGTTGCTGATTGCTCACTGAGCATTCCAAGATACTCTTTCATTTCGCTTGCTACGTTAGCAGAGTCAGTTCCTGCATGAACGTAAGTATGGCTGCTCACGTTATCTCCTTCTAGAGCCTCTCCTGTTTGTCTCTGCATCAAGAAAGTTTCAGGAAATGTAAAAGTCCTAATAGGCTGCACATTAAATACAACTAGATGTACACTCGGGGTATTTGGCATTCAGAAAATATTGTGTAAACCACAGAAACAGTGCTATGAATGTAGGTTTGAAAGAATGCTACCATAACATTGCAAAAGTACAGTAGTCGCATCAGGAAAATATCACTAAGGCAGCTTTTTCCACTGACTCAACATTAATTAATCAAACAAAGCACTATACACAAGTGATAGCATGAGTTTTCCGATGTGTCTGTAGTCACTATTATACAGCATTATGAAAAGTTTTGCACAAAAGAAAAATAATTCTTCTGGGGTTGCATGTCATGAGGAAAAGGCTTTCGTTTGCAAACACTGAAACTCCCTCTACATTGCAATAGTTATATTTATTTGATTGATTTTAAAAACAGATTTGTTTATTTATTTATTTTATAACTCCTTGTGTAAAAAGTCTGAGTCTAATACACGTTTATTTGAAACAAGTCATTAGGAAGTAGCCACTGAAATGGGGAGAGGACGAGGCTTTCCATCACACTCCTTTCTCAGCGCAAAAGGTTGAAAACCAGACGAGTTTATGATTCATAATGCAGATTCACGATTCATATTCCGCCATGCCTAGTAAATAAATACTTTTTATTTTGTTCTGTGGGGATGGTAATGACTTCCTCTTGTAACTGTATAAAGTTTACTCATTTGAACATGACACAGCCATTTCCTGCTCAAGGATCTCTTTCCAAAGCACAGCACAGTCCTGCAGGTCATTACACGCAGCCAGCTCTGCATTGTCTGATCTGAGCTCTAACATGGTCATCATGCAGCCTTGGACTGCTCACAGAGAATTGAAATTACAGGTCGATGGAGCTATTAGCGCTTGGCTAGAAGTCGGTAAGGCTCCTCGGAGATGCTGAGTGTAGTCTTGAAAGACTTTCATTGGTCCTCTCTTTGTCGGTGGAGGACAAATATGACCACCTCAGCTGGAAAAATCATTATCGCAGCGGAACAAGCCACTGACACAAAAAAGACAAAAGTGTAGCAGGAGGATAAAAAAAGTATCCATAAAAAGTATTAACAACCCCAGAGTTTTATCACATTATGCCACATTACAAGCTTAAATACATTTTATATTTCCTGATAGACCAACAGTGGAAGGAAAGCAGTTCATTATTTTCAATAATTTTGAAGGGTTTTTTTTTTTACATATAAAAGTGGGTTTCAACTTTGTATTCAGCTCTTTTTACTCTGATACCCCTGAATAAAACTTAATATCCAGTGAAACAGCCTATTTACAGGACAAGTACCAGTCCTGCAGTCTGTCTTTTATGAAAGAATAGCAAGAGTGTTGACTTGTTAAAAGAATGCCAAAAGATTTCCCCTCCACAGTTCGCCAAAAGCTACGTGAGGGCAAAGAAAATATATGACAGATTATTCTCCTGTGAATAAAAAAAACATAACTTTTTGTTCTGCATGAAAAAAAACACGATGTTGTGGAAACACCCTTACAACACCAAACACCATGAAATATGATCATCATAACGTTGCGGGAACTGTGAAGCTGGGTACAGTTTAAGGGAAGCCAAATGGGGCTAAATAAAAGGTGCAGTCCAGCAAGAAAACATGCTAGATGCCAAAAAGACAAATAACATCAGCGTATAGCTAGGGCTTCCACGGAATGGTTTATATCAGAGTATTTTCATGCGTTAGAATTTCCTAGTCTAACTCCAGTGTTTAACCCTGCTGAGAAATTTTGGACGTGACATTTGACAGTTTCCATCTGACTACACTTGAGCTATTATGAGAGGAAGAACAGGCCAAAATTTCATTCATTAGATGTGCAAAGATAGTCATGACACCACAAGCTGTGACTGCAACAAAAGGTGGTTAAATTAGAGGACTCTATAGTGTTGCAATTCTCACACCGCATTTGTAAAAACTTATTTTTATTTCTCTCCATAGTAAGCCATTCTCTTGGGTTGGCCACAGAAAAATCCCAGCTTTTGTTTGTAATATGACAAAATGTAAAATATCCCCATAGGTATGAAAACGTTTGGACTGCAGGACATTAGGTAAGTTTAACTGCATCTACCTAAAAGTATTTTAGGGGATTATAGCTACAGGTAAAGGTTTTCAAGCTAGAACGTGCAGCTTTACAACATTTTGGGAGCAGATTGTTATTCTAAAACTGACATTCTGCACTTTCGAATCAAACGGATAATAAAGAGATTACAAGATTATCCAACTTAAGGCATCGATAAATAAACCTCTAATCTTTATCTGATTTATAGATAAAAACAAAACAAAGACCATCACAGAGCATGATGTGTTTTGGACATGTTTACAGAGCAACAAAGTGGGAGTTTTGACTTTTGATGCATCATTTAATGAACAGAAATAAAAGTCAGAATTTTCAGTACTAAACCCGTTGTAGCTAATAAACGTTTGGGAGAATAATAGCCTACCAAATACAGCGGATCTTTTCAATTGCAATAAATTGCTTTGGCTATTATAATTCAATATATTTTTTGCAGTTCTTACTGAAGCCAAATGCATTTACAAATGTTAGAAAAGTTACCAATCACAGTGATGAGACCCTCTTAGTTAAATCTCTCTTTTACCAAATCCAGACAAGGCATAAAGTTTGTATCTTATAATAATGAAGGACTGGACCTCAGTGTAGGCTTATACTGCTAAATAAGTATTATGGTTGCCTTTCAGTGCATGAGTTTATATTGACATTATTTTTGGCATGCAAAAAAAAAAAATCCATAGCGCTTTCTAAGTCCTGCTTGTCTTGATAGAGAGGATGTTTGCTGCTCATACATATTTATGCACAATTCTGGGCAATACATAATAACTGTGCATCCAAGCACGGCCCCACTTGAGTCTGCCATTGCAGTCCATTACCACTTAAGCATTTCTAGCTAAACAAAATAAACTGATGTCTTGTGCTGCAGCTGAGTCAAAATCAGGTGGTATTTGAGCATGAATCTACTCAGCAAGCTCCAAACTTCTCCCACACTGATGACAGATGGCTTCCTATACTACCTTTCCCACATGCACAAAGGTAAACACCGCAGGTGCGTGCAACAGCTGAGACTTTCTGTAATCCTCACGCACACTCCAGCAGGCTGCCAGAGAATTTAAGCGTTTCGGGGGGTTTTTGGTTTTTTTTTTACTGTAAGCCAAGCTCTAAAAGTGAACAAAAGACGGCTGCACCAACCGTTTGGTTATTTAGGTCACTTGTTTTGTACGTAAACACTGACTGAGGTAATTACTACTCCATGTTTCCTGTTTTGGACACACAACACTTTATGTGCACAAGTGTGTGCTGTTTCGAATTATCTGGCACCAGAAGAAGAGAAATGGTCAGGCCTTAATAAATATTTCCTCCACTGCTGAGTTTTATCAGATCTTTGGGAGAACTCGTTTTTTTTTTACCTCTGATCACAGTTCAGACGTTTGGTTACAGCACACTGGTCTACAAAAGTATTTCTGGGGACACTAACAAACAGTTTCCCCACCAAATGTTATCAAACTAAGTCCAGCTTAACATTGAGGGAAAACCTAACAATAAAAGCCTTACATAGATATGGGGAAATTGTTAACAGTAGTTCCATGATGCTGCAAAGTGACCTCTGCTTCTTCGTGGGTTGGTGATCCTGATGTGGGTAGTTCTGCGTGCTCTTGTTATTCCACAAATTCTTTTGGCAATTAAGCTTTGAGTTGATCGCATGTGTAAGATAAATAATTCATAAGAAATGTGACAAGGAAGCATTGCATTCTTTCAGTCATACTTAAAAAAAAAATCCTATAAAGATGGATGCTTCATCCAACTTCAGTGCGTTATTGGCTTATGTCGTGCGTCATAGTTTGATATATTCAGATACACATCTGTGAGCGGCGCAGCTCAATGTTTGCTTGAACTCACCACTTCCACCGCCTTCAAAATCCCGAAGTAGGACACGAGGTACTCCATGTCGCACCTCATCGCCCCCAAAACGTTGCGCGAAAGGACGGGCTCCGTGGTGGGCTGGTACGGGCTGCTGGCCCCGGAGATCATGGACGTGTTGGAGGCCTCGCCGTCAAAGCCCTCGGTCTCCTCCGTGGTCCTCATTGTGATATTGGGAGAGGCTGGACCCTTAGCAGCAGAACTGTTTACTCACAGCATAAAAAGAGGGGGAAACGCGCGGCGGTGACAGCACGCCAGGCGTTTACGTTGCGGCGCAGGCTGTGTGGCGAAGAGCAGACTTTGTTTCATGCAGGCTAGAGGTGGACGGAGAGAACAAACCAGAAGGTCCGCTTATCATCGCCTCATCCTGGGGCAGATGCTCTGGAACACGACGCGCAGGCAAAGCAAGCTGCAGCGTTTCCTCCTTCTGGCTGAGGGATCCGCACTTATTCCTTGGGTCACTAGTTCGAGTCCGAGTGTTCGTTTAGTCCGGGCGAGGTTGGTTATTATTCAGGTCACGCCTAATGTGCCTCATATAAGCGAGAAAAAAAAACATCCGATAAATTTGGTGCTGAAGAATGCTAAGAGATCCCCGTTGCCTTCCTAACTAACTCAATTACAGAGGCGCGCAACGATTTGGTCGCCGCTTTGCTTGCTATGGATGGAAAGCCAGCTTGTCCCCGCCCCTCTGAAAATCTGCACATTCTTGAGTAGGCTCAGTGCCCGTTTTATTCCCAAACAGCCTGTAAAACCATTTCAGTCTGAATCACGTCGAAGGAGCCGAGCATAGCTGCAGACTATTATCTCTCTACTAAACTATCAGTTTGATTCTGGAGTCTTTTGCCCCCAGTTCTTTGTCCTTTGAACTCTTTGTGACTCCCAGTTTAATGGCAATATCTGTGGGGCCTACTAAGCAAAGAGTAGATTTCATGTAATACTTGAAAACAACTACATTTTCCTCTATACAAGTTGGTTTCCCTCCAATACGTTAAAGTAAGCAATCGTCGGCACACCACACTTAAAGAATTTAAATAGTCTCAAATTTCTCATTGAAGTTCAGTTTGCTTGCGCTTTTCTGCCATCTCGTGGTGAAAGAAGGTATTACAAGCTACAAGATTTAAAAGCCTGAAACTAGAAGGCCGATTATGTTCTTTAAAATACTATGTAAATATGAAACATACCTGCATATGTCAAACAACAAATCAGTCTTTGCACATTCACTGCCCCATTATTATCGACTTGTTTAAAATGTATACATAAACAAAAAATGGTCCTTTGAGGTGGAGTTTTGTTTGCAAAGAGGACAATAAGTATTTACTTGTCCCACTTAAAACAACCTGGAGAGGTATGTAGTTTTCATTGTTAAGTGTTAGACATTAAATCTAATTTTAAAAATCTAGAAAACCACATCACGCCATTTTGAAATAATTTAAACAGATATGTGATCAAACAGAAGCAAATAAATTCAAAACATTTTATTGATCCCAAAAGGAAATTAAATGTTGCAACTCATACTATTCAAGGTACTTGAAAGAGTTGTTGTAGATGCTGATGGCTGTGGGCAGAAAGGGTCTGCTGTGGTGGTCTGTATTACAGCGAGGGACAAGTTGAAACGGGAGAAAACAAAGACAAACAGGTCTGTGAGAACCAAGAACGCCTGCTGGTTGGTAGGTGATCAATTTATTTCATGCAGCAAAATGCACATTGGTTATTTAAAAACAATACAATTTAATTGATTTTTGCTGGATTTTATGCAATTTTTGGATACCGTCTCACACAGTTTAGGTGTACCTATGATGACAACTGCAGACCTCTCCATGCTTTGCAAGCGAGACATTTGAAAAATTGGTAGGATAAGAACTCTATAGTTTATGCTTATAAACTAGAGTTAAAACATTCTACAAACATATTAACACCAGATAAAAATGTGCTTAGATTTGACTGGATATGCACATTCAAATGATCTATTGTAGGTGCACATTTTGAAGCAGTACTTTTGAAGCAACGGCTTTATAAGAAAATTTAAAAATAAAAATAAAAATAAAAAATCAGACAGAGACATAGGATTCTTGGTTTTATTGAAGCCAGGGGTCTGATAAACATTTTCCTTATCTTTGTCAGCATAAGAAGCTAGGATCCACATGGCAGCTTAGAGGCTACAGAATTGTGTTAAAGACAATATACAATCAACCTTCTGAATTACTCCAGACACAAAAGAGCCGGCCATGTGCTTAAAAATGTCTCAGTATCTTAAATATAAAAGGACTGGAAGCAGAAGCTCGTAGTCTCGCATAGATGTAGACAGTCAATAGTGGTTGAAGGCCATTCGGTTAGGATGTGACGAGGCAGCTGATTTCCGCTCGCATCCGAGTACAAAAGTTAATTTCGGTATTTTATTCAAATCAATCGACCGAAGCAACGTCCGATCTCCAACACAGAGTAAGCACGGCACTGAAACCGAGTGGCTTAATTTCAGCTAAGCGCTTAAATTAAGCCGATGTGGCTGTGTGTCGTCAAAACACACCAGGGTGGTCGGTCAAGGCAGAGGCATTTTAAACTGAAAATTCAGAAAGGCAAAACCATTGAGAAAAAAACAAAACAAAACACGCTTAATTTGACAGCAAACACAAAGGGCAAGTGTTGAGCAAAGATCCAAACATGTATATTTTATCAACTACCAGCAGGCTTACAAGAAATGTCCTATAACTTCATATTATTCTTGCATAATACTAATAATGCTGCCCTTTTCAAATTCTGACGATTTCCTTTCTCATTTTTTCTGAAAGGGGAATTCACTCCAATTTTTAGACAGACCAAAAATAAGAGATAAGGAACTTCTTCTATAAATGTCCAAGGAGAAGTGCTTATTAAACATGTCCGCTGCTTCTGGTTGATTATAAATTGTGCTTCATCTAGTCCAACTACAGAGAAGAAGAAAAAAAAAGCTTAAAAGCTTCATCTTTAGCAAAAGTAAATGCAAAGTAGATAATAATGATCATTTTAAAACAAGCCTGTTGACCAATGTAAGATACTTTTTTTTTTTAATTTTCCGTTACACCTTTTGAAAATAGTAAATTCAGAGATAAACCCTGTGTGCCAAAAGTTACTTTTTAAGTGGTTTAACAAAATGTATCCCTAACCTACAGCAACAAAATACTGTAGAGCCCATTAACCCCCAACCAAAAAATGATAGATGCAGTTGAACAGATGAAGCTTTTTCTACCACTTTACAGGGTATTAATAAAAGTTGAAAGGCAGGTCTGATGAGTGGAATGAAAGAGCTTCATGCAGGAGTAGCACAGAAAAAAGGCCACTGGTTAATCTAATGGAAGCCATACAAATGCAGAAAGTAAAGACTACTAAGCATCTTTGGTTACATGTTCCAGTTCCCACCGGTTCGTTCCTCCCTTCGCCTCACTTGAATAGCAATTGGCTGCTTTCCCCAGACCATTTCTATAAAAGCCACTCCACACTGAATATTATCCATAGGATTAAGCAGGGCCTTGCATAACGAGCTTGTGCTAACATTTTTGGATTATGGTATTAAACTACAAACTTACTCACTTTATGATATGGTACAGTATGCCTGCTGCAAGTAAAAGTTCAAAACAGTAACGACAGAAAACAATCAAGCAACCCCTTAAGGACACGCAAAGTTAGGATCTTTCCTGTGAAGGCAAGGGGGGCCTAGTGTGGCGAACTAAGTCGCACATTGAAGGCAAAAGGTCGTCGTTTAAATGGGCACCAAAGCAACAAAAAAACACAAAAAAAAACCCTAAGTGAACCAACAGGTTTCCTACAGGGATGCGTTTGTTTCTCCACAGACTTCACGTAGAAAACAGGAATGTTTTTTAACCGACATGCAAAGTACAGCGTGAAGAAAATGTGAAACCAGAGGAGAGAACAAATGCCGTCTAACACTGAAGAGTAAGATATCTTTTGTTTTGTTCAAACCACAGCACAGAACTGAATGTGTGTTGGCTGCAGTGAAGTGGTTTCAGCCAAAGTTGCTCCCACCGCTTTCCTTCTTGATATAAGCAGCCAGTGCACTTGAAGGCAATTACTCTGTTAAACGTTATTAAAGAGGCCACAGAAAGCTTATTTCTGAAAAAATAAAAAATCCAAAAGCTGACAAAAACAAAAACAACAACAACAAAAAAAAAAACATGAAACAAAATAAATTAATTGGGGGACAAAACAACAAAGGCCCTAAAACCAGTGGTGCTACAGTGCATTTCCTCTAGTGTAGACAAGCACCTCTACTACGACACAAACGGCTAACTGTGCGAGGCACTTAGGAGTTATAGTAGGAAAGATGCTGCCCAACCCCTTCCCAAAATATACAAACCTTTACCTAAAGAAGCAACGCTGCTGCAACCTCTAAGCCCTTCAAATAATAAAAAAAAATCCCATCCTGTCTCATTTAGTCAAAGAAGCTGTTTTCACTATTTGGACAGAAACGCGTTTTGTACAAAATTAAGTTAACCTGAATATTGTTGTGACGCTTTTATATCTACAGAATCCTTCGAGATGAGCGAGGGCAAATGATATGCTATCAGCTGTGTGGACATGTCATATTAGTGTCTTGATGTCAGTGACATTTTAACATGTTGCCAATAAATGTTTCCTTGAACCAAGAAATGGTGCAGAAAATAAAATAAAAAGGAGGAACTTTGTATAAATACATCAGTATCATATCCAACAATTTTTTTTTTCCTTTTTTTTTTTTTTCCACATACGTTTGCAAGTATTTCAATTACTTTTCCTAACATTTCATGTTTAAATATCTTTCCAATCGCAACCAAAGATTCTTCCGCGAGATAAGCTGAACCAGGGGCCACGAGGCCGAGTGTGTTTTCACTCTTCGGAGTCCGTGAGGACAGTGTTTTATCCCAGAGACGGAGGAGGCCTGCAGCACCAGCGCCTCGGACCGGCTGCCGGGGGGGGGGAGGGAAGAGCTGCACACGTTTCCAAAAACTGACATCCCTCACAAAATAGCATTTACAGTTGAAGAGAAGACAGAAAAATAAAGCCAAGCCTTCCGGCACTTCCTCATCTCACTAAGAGATCCGTCTGTGTTTATCGCTCATCCCATCTCACCATCTGATCGCATCGGAAGCTCATTTGGTGAAACCGACAGTGTGTGCTGACTGATACAGGCGTTGGGAATTTGGTCAAATTTTTTTTTTTCTTTTCTTTTCTGTTTATGCTCACATGTACATTTATGTTTTGTTTTTTTTGTTTTTTTTTCCAGAGTATTAACGCAGTGGATGACGCAGCCGTTTTGTTGCCTTCACGCTTCGTTCTCTGTTGGCGATACGTTGTTAGCTGAAACCACGGAGTCTTGCTTGCGAGTCATCCGGTCCAACTCGGCTTGGACGTCAGTCAAACCCGGCTTCTGCCCTTGGGAAAAAGGAAAGAGAGAAAAAAACCCAAAAGTAATCTCCTGTAGCTTCTGTGTTTTTGTGGAAAAACAAAAGCAAATTTTCTACAATCAGAAAGATGATGATTTAAGAGTTTGAATGGGGATGCGGTACAATGATGGTGATTGGCGACTCATTAACACCCATGCAAAACTTATATATATATATATATAAAAAAAATAAACACAACATGTAGTCATGCACTAATTCTTTGAGTTTGCTCTCAGATGTTAGCGGCGCTCAGAGCTAGAGCAAAACATACACAAGTGATCTGAGGCAGCAAGGAGTTATGCAGTGACTTTAGTCATAACACAATGTTTGACTCCATTATCTTAGAAAGATAAAAAAAAAAAACAATAACAAAATGAACAAGGGCTGAAAATACAGCAACATGGTGAATTCAAGTGGTTTTAAAACAAAAGGTGGATTAGTTGAGCAGGACTTATTAGTTTCCATGCACACACCAGTGACAGATGCTTTCAGTGGATACAGGCCTGTCTCTTCAGCAGTCAGAAGTCGAGTCAAAGTTGACACCTTTTCATTTCTCCTGAATTAACCATCTTACTCAGACTGGAGGCATAAAACGTCAGACGGCAGAGCGGCTCACAGCTTCAGAGAACAAGATTCCCTCATTCCGCTGTTACTGTGAAACCAGTCGGCGCTTTTTATCCCGTACAGCATGACATCTTGTTAACTGAACGGTATTGTCATATGTTGCTAATAAAACACGCCTTTTCCCTGTTGGTTAGTGAAGACACTTTTTGGGCGCGCAACAGAATGAGTGGAGCTTTGAAGACGGCATGTTTTCAGGTCATCTTTCCATAATCCACAGGAATAATTCAACCCAATAATCCACTATTAAGGTAGTTAATAGTGGATTAACTATTCGGCTCTCTCCCTGTGGTACGCGGCAAAGCGTTACAACTACTTGAGTTACTGGCTGAAAAAATAAAAAATAGTAGAAGTCTTACTTCACCATATGTTTTACTTTTACTTGAAAGTAGTGCTACTCTTAATAGAGAACAATTTGTGGCTACTCTACCCACCTCTGCTCTAGTTTCTAGTTTATTATCAGCAAGATGAAAAAAACAAACTGTTTTTTTTTAAAAGACCAGTTATAAAAGTGGCTCAAGCGCTATCCCTGGTTAAAAACTGAAACCACTTTAGTGGAAAAGTCTTAATTGTGTCAACATTCAAAAGTGACAACTGCAAACCGTGAGAGAAGAAGTTACAACAAAACAGTCACACACCCGAAATAAACAAAGAGATGTTCAGCACTGGAGTGATGCATTATACCTGTTTTCTTGGCAGATCCTTGCACTCCAGCTCCGACTGCTCCAGATCCCGGGCTTCCTGGAGATCCAGTCTTTTTACTCAACAGACTGTTGAAGAAGTTGGCCAGCACTCCCTCATTAGCAGCCCCTGCTGCAACAGAAATGTTTCTGCATTACAGCAGAGTCTCCACATTTTGACCCGACGAAAGCCATCATCCACCACACCACATTACCATTTGAGGTTGTAACGTTAAACTGACCCACATGTTTATTTCTGATTCCAAATATTGACCATTTACTTCCTTAGCGTACATTCATTGTGTTTTGTTTATATTAAATGCCGTTTTCTAAGCTAAGGAGAAATGTTATAGAGATTTCTACAATCAAACCAGAGTACTGTAAAATTGGATTTTTGCAGATTTTAATAGGTAAAATTCAAGACTAAAACATTTTAAGATGCATGTAATTTAAGACCTGCCAGAATTATTAGAAATAAGTCGACTGACTTATTCAGTTACAGTTAAATATAATGTTCAACTTACACAGGTGTTTTTTGTTTCAAGCATCTTGGACAGATGGTCTGGATAACTATTTACATTCACTTTTGAAGTCGGATTTCGTTAAATACAATCTCTGGTTTCTAATGTGAAAGAAATGTTTTTAACTTCCTAAATCTGAGGCTTTGACCTATATCTTTGTTTTTGAGGGGCGAGTTGCATTTTCCGGCTCTCCAAATACACTTCATTCTATACGAATTATATAAACAAAGGCTTTTTTCACTGCAAAGCTAGATGACCCCTGCTCAAACAAATTAAGAGAGTTTTATGAGCAGATTCCCTCTACAGTTTTGCAGAAATGGCAGCGATTAATTCCTTCCCACTGGGCTATTTATTGAAGAACATTAATTTCTCCATTAAGAACATTAATCACAGCATTTTAAACAGTTCATTGCTGTTCAGGGAAACATGTTCAAATTTTAGCAAAGCCAAATGAAATATAAGACTTTTGAGGGGACAATCTGGAGATATTCAACAAGTTTTAAGGCTTCTGACAAACTCCTGCCACTGTCGCCATGTGAAAATGGCGATAACTCTAGGAAAATTATTCTTTTAGTGATGAGGAATAAACATCACACACTAACCTTTCATGTTAGGGTCAGGCTTTTTGACAGAGGCCATTGGTGAGCTGGTTACACTTGGCTGGCCAGCACGACCCGCCGGCCTGGGGGACGATGACATCGTCCTTCCAGGAGATTCCTAAAAAGAGATTAGTCGGTCAGTCAGGAAAAATCAAAGCGCAGCAAACGTAGCTGGGACTTTCAGACACTCACTGTTGCTCCTCTGGTTGGTGTTGCTGGCTGCTTTGCTAGCAAAGACTGCAGGGGAGAGAAATAGGAATTAATGGCTTCCAACAGCCGCTGATGCATCTGAATTCATGACTGTTTCATGCGAGACACAGAAGGGAGAAGTGGAGGAAACTCATTTTAAAAATATTTTTTTCTCCCGACTGCTTTCTGCTTTATGTGTCCTTAAAAAGGGAAGTTATGTGTGGCATTACTCAAAGGACAAAATACGAGTGTGAGTGGATACAATGTGAGCGTGATGCTATGCAAGCTGAAATTCTTAAGTAAAAGTGTAAATGTGAAACACAAAGAATGAGCTGAAACTCACCTGCTGCTTCATCAGGAATACCTGCTCGTCCTCTGCATTTATCTCTTTGTCATGAACCAACTAAAAGGAAAAAGAAAAAAAAGTCATAAAATCTGTTATGACATCTTGTAACGTCCACTGTCCAGACACTGTGCCAGCGTTTGCTCTGCCGTACCTTTCGTACTGGAGGCTTTGTGATGAAATCTTCAAACGGATTGTCGGGTCCGACCGTCGTGAGGTTTTCATGCAAAATCCCAATTTTCTTCTCATTATCCCATCCAGACGGACTGAGAGCAAAAGGAGAAGATCGTTTACAGGCGGGAGGGAAAACGAGAGGCGTAAAGAGTTTTGTAGCAAACAATCCAATTTCACTTTAAATGACTGCGACAAAATGAGCAGCTGTACAACAGTGATCAACAGGCGAACAATCACATGCCTTACTTACATGAACACTGCATCTTTCTCCACCACCAAGGCGGGCGTGACGAACTGAAAGTCATACAGCTTGTGCACTATGTATTTGTAAAGCAGATCCAGGTTCTTCTCCTCTTTGACTGAAGTGTAGATGAGCCCAGCGCCATCTGTTGTTGGATTTAGTTAGGGAAGCTACTGACAAAAAGTGTGTCATAAAGAGTCCCATATAAAACAACCTTTTCCCTCCCAAACAACTGTGTACAATTGAGAAATTTGAATGATTACACAATACAACAAGGATACACTGTAAGCTGAATCGTCTGATGCAGGACTGGATGAAATCAAAGTGCTCGTCTCGGAAGTCGTGCTCCTTCTCTAACACGCTGATCGCGTCACACTGAATGGAGTTAAAACAGAGATGGACAGAAAAGGAAAAAACAGCAATAAAGGTGGAGCACACAGAATCCTTAAGGGCGTTCTCCATTCAGTCCTCACAAAACCCAACTTCCAACATCAATTAATTATATCACAGGGTCTGAAAAACATGTTTTGTTGTTTTTGCCCTCATGGTAACTACTTCAGTATTGTATGTGTAAATTAGGCATTAGGGAGCTATAAGTAAACACAGATTGCTGTCTAATGACCACATAAAAATGTAAATTTGCTGCTAAGGCAACACATGATTTTGTCTATTTTTTTTGGGCCTCACTCAAGTAGTTTGTCTTCCTTCAACAATAATAAAAAAAAAGGGACAAAAGCAATACCAATAAAAAGGAGTGTGCACTGCTTTCCGCTTGCAGCAACCACATGTCTTTTATAAAAACAAATCATACTGGCAACATTTAGAGCAAGGATAATTCAACAAGCGGTGATTAAATTTCAGTGTTAATGAATGTTTTTCCCACCTCTGTTTATAGGACTCCTGGAGAAAGTTAACAAATAAAGTTTGCTAAATGTTTAACGTAGCTTAAAAGTGGTATCTTTAAGAAAGACATAAACACTGTGAAGAGGGCTACGCCACATCATCTCATTCATGGCTATGAAAAAGACGCTTAAAACCAGGATTAAATGGTCGGGAAAATAAGATTGCCTCAACCTTATAGTGCCCTCATGTTTTTAAACCTGGGTTTTTTTTAGACTGGTTATTTACCTTTGTGCAAACTATTAGCACTGGAATGCCCAAGTTGTGTGTGAGTGTGTTGTCCCCAAGTGGTAACACAACGGCTTCGTCTTCCCCTGATGTCGGAGCCCGTCGGGGGGAGGCTGGGTTGGCATCCTCTGGTTCTGCGTACTCTTGAAAGGCTTTTACCACTTGGGAGGAAAAAAAAAAGAAATAAAGTACAAAGCTGGTGAATACAGCACTGAAATTAGGCAGTGAGTAACAGACTATCTGAACTCTAACAGAAGTTCCAGTAGTTTGATGTCTTTGTTTCGTGCAGTGAAACAAGCTGACCACAAAAATGGACTGAGTTTCATTTGGGCACTCAAAGGTTCTGGCTTTGAAAGAATATTTTTGCTTAGTTGACTAAATTTTAAGATACTGTCCAAATGCAAATACCAAGTTCAATCTCACTTGTTGTGGTTTCTAACAATCTATGAACCTAAACTGATGTTTTAATTGTGCAAAACTTGAAATCACTCTAAAATTACTATAGGAGTGTGTCAACGACTCATCCAACATGGTTCCCTAAAGAACCCAGAACAACATCTGAAGCACTGCAGGACTCTTACTTCAGCTGAAGTAAATGTTAATGAGTTAACACAAAGAGAGATGTGGCAAAAGTTTTATCCATAGGGAGCTTATGGATAAAATCCCTGGTTAAAGTTATTAAAATCCCTGCTGGCCAACAAAACACCATAAAGATCTATTTCACACTTACCAAAACGTATATTAATGACACCTAAAACTTTTGAGAAAATATTGAATGAACTGAAAAGACAAATATAATTCATTTGGTGTAAAACCATGTTTCAGAAAAATAACTTACTGACAGATTTGGCAATAGTAGAGTGATTGTTAGAGGCTGCTTAGCATCTTCAGCACATGAACAACTTTCACAATTTATGGAAACATCAATCCTGACCTGTACTAGAAAATCCTGAAGGGGAACGTCAGACAATCAGTTTGTGACCTTAAGTTCAGAAATACTTTGGCTGTGAAGCAGGACGATGATCTAAAACTCTCAAAGAAAGACCAAAGGTGAAGGTGTTTGTGTGTGTGTGAACTAAAATATGATTGTGGTGCTGTGGCATGACCTTAAACAGTTCGTTCATGCTCGAAACACACCCAATTCGGCTAAATTAAGATAATTATGGAAAGAATTGGTGTAAAAGACTTCTAACCAGTTTTCACTGTTGCCTAATTGCAGTTGTTGCTGCCAAGAGTGGAACAAACACTTTTTAGGTGTAGGAGGGAATTACTTTTTAAGAGTACTTTTTCCACATACCATATTTTAGATAGCTTGTTTTCCTCAATGAAATTATTTTTGATTCTTTTTTTTCCTCCCCTTAATTTACTTGGATTATCATGAACTGAAACATGTGGGCATGAAAAAAAAATGCAAAGACACAAAGGCCTGTCTCACATTTGCCAAAAACGGTCTTGACGATCCCCAAGACTTTTGGAAAAATTTTGTGTGAATATTTGCATGAAATCACAGCTCTACCCATAACAGACTGAGAATTGGGGAAGAAAATTAGAAATGACATTCATCCCCGTCCTGTCGAGCTGGAAAAGCTGTCCAGATATTTTCAAAGCTGCAGCCGGAGTTTGGGGATGTGGGGGGTTATGAAGCAGGAAGCTTTGGCTTACTTCCTCAGGCGCTTAGAGAATGCAGTTTGGAAAGAGCCCATTAAAACAGACAAGCTCGTCAGTTTTGGTCAAACTTTTTTCCTATGAACAGGGAATTCTGAACATCAGACAAGCACTGGTGCTCAAATCGCTCTTTAAGCAAATCCTTCGTGGAGTTTAAGATTACACACAGCCAGAAACCATGTATAAATAGCATTTACAATTTTGCATCAAGAGTACATGGCTTTTTACCACGACCCACAAGAGAAATAAAAATGAGCAACAGGAATCATGCACTCATTTCTCTCTTAAGGAAATAGTTACTTTATTTTGAACTTTACTTTATGTCACCGAGTATTAAATGAAGGTAGCACAAGCTGACAGACTTTGCCCCATCAAGACCTACTTATCCGTTTAACAAACAAAGGTGAGGCCAAAACGCATCTGTACTCTAAAGGAATCTGAGTAACCCATTTAAGTACCAAAACAAGAACACTCATCTGCATTCTCAAAACTGCGCAGCCAGAACGTATGTGCATGCAGCATTCTCAGATATTCTTAAGTAGCAAAAATTCCTCCATTATCAGCAAAGCTGAGAGCAAAAACATTGTCGTTTTAGCACACCGTACTGCAGAAAAAGGCTGATCCTGTAATTTGACAAGAGTAGGCCCAAGAAGCCCAACCTACTTTTAGTCACGGCTCTAGAGCAGTCAGAATATCCGGCCCACTGACTGATTTCAGACCCACTCAGTTTACTTCCTTTCCTTGACGTTGCTCTTGGAAAGGGAGGCAACCATGATGCAAGACATGTGCAAGACTGCCTGGACAAAAGCCACTGACACAGTCTCCCAGACTTCAGCTGGCCCGCCTGCATAACTTGGTCTCACCACTGTGTTACCGACATGACAATGCTGCTTTATTTTAGAAGACACACTGGAAGAGCCTGACAAAACACTGAAATGTAACTGTCAAAGAACTGACCGCAGCATTAGGACCACCAAAGACTGCAACAGCGAAAACTAATACCATCACTGTCCATTATCTGTGAAATTATGGCTCAGGTTGAAAATCTACCAACTACAGCAGATGGGATTAAGGATGAGTTTTTCCTTCCTTAAGGATGCTCAAAATTAAAAAAATAATAATAATAATCTGTCAAAATCACAACCAGCAGCCTCAATGAAAACCTGAAACTGGCATCAAATGAGAAAGGCCTAAATGTGAAGGCAACCATATATGACCACTTATGATATTAGAATCTTTGAATTGAAGGAAATTCTTCATGAAACTACAGAGATGAGAACCAATTCAAAATGTTTAACTTTAAGTATAGTTTGGTCAAACCCTCAACAGCTTCCTCTTTCTATCGCACAACTTCCTCATTACTGTTGAATTACTTATTTAGCATCTAATACACAGAAAATAAATCAGAAAACGTATGTGAATTTTAGTTCTAGTAATTAGAAGAAAAAAAAATACATTTTGTGTAAGAAATTCTTTTAGACTTTAGAGTAATAGCAAGTTTGAGACTTTGGAAACAAACAAATGTTTGCACAAACCCCCAAAGGCTTAACTAAGTAGTCTGAAAAGCAACAATCTCTCCAAACACAAAAGAACACTTCATAAGCGAGAGATGACCAGATCTAAAATTAACAGGAAAACATCTGAGTGCATCACACTCATTGATTTGCAGAACTCGCCTCCAGCGAGGAACACACAGCTGAGGATCATGGGCCTCTCTGATGATGACCTAGAATCAGCCATGACAATGTGTAATGTTATCCAGCATCTGCCTTCCAAAGAGCACATTTACCAAGCTTTCCTTCTTTTTTTTTCTCCCCTCGGCAGGCAGTCAGCTAGAAGCCTTACTCTCATTACACAACACTCACATTGCTCCCAACCTCGGATGCTTCAGGCACCTTTGCTGCTGCTTGTTTCACCAATTCCCACAGAAAACTAAACAAAATGTAGATTTTGCATTTTTTTTGAGCCAACTGCTTTTGTCTCCTCTGTCAGTCTGAAGTTTTTGTCCATAAAAATGCCTTATTCGGATTTGCAATCAGTTTCACAACACATTACATTTAATGTTTACGTTCCGTTGGGGCAGAAAGGGGGAAGATGCCAACTCACTCCTCTGCTCCAGCTCTCTCATGTCCTCCGGAGGAACCTTTAGCTTGTCCACATGGTCACGGAGCACACTGGCCCACTTCTGCATCGACTCCATAATGGTCCAGGGCCGCGACATGTCCGCAACGAGCACAGCCAGGCAGTCAGGTAGCGACTGAGGTGTGACAGCAAACTTTAGTAGGCCTTTGTGGTACAGGTCTCCATCCAAGATCCACACATTACAGCGAGTCAAGTCTACAGACAAAAGGAAAAACAGCACAAATCTTAAGACTCTTCCAATGCTTTGGGAATGATTTTGTCTAGTTGTGTTGTTTTGGAATGGGTACGGAAAAGTCGCAGCAGGTAAACTCACCGTCTCGGTCTTCATCATGGACGTTCAAGTAAAGATACTCCAGTCCTCTCCCCTTCTTGTTTGGTTCAGCTCCTTGCAATTTGGCCATAAGCGTTGTTTTTCCTGACCCATCCTCACCTGCAAGATGTTTAACCATTATATCATAATCAGTAGTATATTGGAAGAGTAAATATGCCCAGTTGCAATTGGTATTCTCCAATTGTTTTCTCACTCTCTGTCATCCCATAAATTTAAGTAAAAAATATTTTGTTGATGTAGAAATGAAAACCTCAAGAGTGAAAATCTTAATGCAAATCATGGTCTCATTTGCAGAGATAACTGTGTCAAAGTCATATCATCTTTGCTAATTTCTTTTTCACAATTAAGGAGTGCTTATTCCTAGATGACCCCACCCAAGAAAACATCACAAGGCCATTGCTTTTTAGTCATGTCATGTTATGTCTGATATTACAGATGCAGTGATTCAGCTCTAACCACCTCAGATGTTTTAACTGCACTCGCCTCAGGGTTGACAACAATAAAAAAAGAGAAAATACAGCCCAGAAGAATGAGCGCAAAAGATCAGACACAACAAATACTCACCAAATACCAGGATATTTTTTCCTGATGGCAACTTTGAACTCGACCTGGTTGAAACTTCACTAAGTATTGAGGACCTATAAAACAGAAAACGAGTCAAAAACAGGACGGTCTGGATGTCTGTCATGTGTTCAATGATAAGAGCTCTGTATGCATCTTAAAAAAAAGAGGAAAAAAAAAGGTTGAAATCATGACCGTGTCAGCTTCACAGACGGTTCAGTTTATTGACACTTTAGCTGTTATTGAATGAGAGTCCAGACACGAGTCCACGACAGCATAAAATCAGGAAATGATCATTTATCACCACTGACCAACAGATTGAAAAAGAGCAGGCAAGAATCCGAAATCATTAAAACTGATAAGACCATAGCATGATCTGCAGTGGTCAATACTACCCAAAAACACTGTCAGGTTTTCTTAATCTAGTCTGTTAAGGCTTGTTTCCGAATAATTATATTCTCCTGTTCAATAGTTGTACCCTTCATAAAGAAGCTATTTAGTGTCTAGCCCTTCCATCTGGCTAAACTCTAAATACAATCTCTTAATATTATTAACACCTATGAAACCTGACCGATCTAAATACACTCGCTGTATACACACAATCAGAAAAAAGCCAAGCCTGTTTGGTGAAATGTAGCGGAGGTTATGTTAGCTGACGTTAGCTCGTCTGTTAGCATTCAGGTTCAGCTGCTGCTAACGTTACTGCTACAAAGCTAGCCGGGCCGGTGTTTGAGAGGGAGCAACCGGCAGTGACAAAGCACAACCGCCGCGGCTCCGATAGTCCCATGGCGCTCTGTGCTGACAAGAAGCCGTTAAAAGACAGCACGACTTGCCAAAGTGTTTGTCCTTCTTCGTCTTCCTTGTTATTGTCGCCCAGTCCGGCTGCACCGGGGAGCTGTTTCTCCAGAACGGGAGCCATCTTCTCTTCCTACACCCACAAAGGCGAGGCCCTGCTGCTTGGGCACCGCTAGCACCGCCTTCATCCAACTAACCGACGGTACGTTACATCCGTTGACTGCGACGCCGCACCGAGAGCAAGAGGGCACGGCTACTTCTTTCGCTATGTTAAAAACTCAACAGTATAACAGGGAATAATAATAAAAACATGCTTTCAGCGATATAATAACAGACATTTGTATGCAAACCATGTTTGTTAATGTTTCATCTTAAGATGTCAGGTCAAACTTTTAATATGCATTTGGCCATAAGCCAACAAATGATGTCATTTTTGTTAATCAGCTGATGGCGGATACTTTTTCAATGTTGCCAAGGTTGTATGAGGCCCTAAGCAGAAATATATTTGGGGCGCCAGTCAGGGCAACCAGATATTTACATGCACGACATAAAAATACACCATTTATCAGCCACTGTCTGACAAGTTAAACCTTTTCTGTTTCAGCCTAGTATTATCTCAATTGTTTTTATTTATTACACTTTCAGATTTTTGCAATCTGTCTTATTAGTTTCTTCATATTTAGAAGTTTACAGTTCCATAGTATTTTGACAACTTACATTTGAAACGGTGTAGCTTGTGTCAAGTTTTTTTGTTTTGTTTTGTTTTTTTCATAACCTTCTTGTAATAGATTGCTGGACTTTTGGCCACTTTCCCCTGAACAAACTGCTGCACTGGATGAAGTTTTGAGCTCTGCCCATACATTTCACCAGGACTGAGATCAAAACTGGGTAAACGCCACTCCAAAAGATTCACTTTGCTGGTCTGAAACTCCAGTCCTCAAAGGCCGATGTCCTTTTTGGTGTCTCCCTGGCTCCAATATTAGCTTATTAGCAGAGTTCTGTAGAGCTTGACTGCATGTTATTATTATTTCAAGTGTGTAGGACAAAGGACACGTCTAAAAGTTGTAGAAATCTGACCCTTTGAGATTACTGCCTAAAGACATTTGAAACAAATTTTGTAGTATTCTTGGGGTCACTGTATTTGAAATGTCCAATCCTACCCAAAGTCTAACTTCTTGACTGATGTTTTGTGATTTTGCTTGTTTATTTCCAGGTCAATTTTGTGAAGTGCACCAATCCCTCCTACAGACAGAAAGTTTGCTGTGGGAGGTGATCACTGAATGGTAAAGCCATTCAGTCGTCTGTGCAGCTTGGAGAGACTTGGAGCAAATCTCTCCAAGTGACATGGCGCTGCCATATCTGTACTCGGTAGTTCAGATACTGTTCTCAGACCTGCTAGAGTCACCCCCTTCCCTCCAAATGTAAGAGTGATCACTATGGCTAAAAAAAAAATGGCGTTTCACCAGAAGACATGTCTCCAAAATTGAACATCTACATGCATATTGCAATCTGTAATCTGGCTTTTTATTTTGCTTTCAAAGGGTTGATGTTGTGTTTTCCAGCCACATACTGCCATTTTATATCACAATATACTAACTATGTTACCTCCAGTTGTTATAAAAAAAAAGCTCCATATATCAAACATGACTTAAAAAATTTTGATTTCGTAATTTGATGCCTTGAAATCATGCCCCTGACTCTTTAAGAAGCTTCTACTCTTTCCAGTAATGCTTTTCATTATGCCGTTAACTGCCGTGGACTGAGAAGTTATTCATATGATAAGCTCATATCAAGGTTCACCTGCAAGTCAGCTATTTTGAATAGTTTCCTCCCTCTCACCCCCCATTAAAATAATAACTTCTTCCTTTCTGAGTGGCTTTTCAGCCCATGTTGGTACTGGACTAATCTTCACAAGGTCTTGGAGTTGACCTGAACATTTTGCACCAAAACATTTTCATATCTGAGATAACTAATAAATTTGTTATACAAGTATGTGAGTTTGTTTAGTGTGTGCAGCGGTTGACCGAGTGGACATGTACGTGTGAATCTGACTGGATGTTTCAACCCTAAACCAAGTTCATTTAATTTTTATTATTTATGTTTTATTTCATTTCAGTGCAATGCATGATCCTTCTCTGTTGCTGTGAAACAATAATTAACAAGCAGATGGCAGTGTTTCTGCATTTTGGAACACAAAGAAAGGGAAGAGCATTCTTGTAGACCAAGTTTTTATTAACTTTAAGATGTTTTTGTTTTTTGAATAAAAGATGGGATGAATCAAATAAAATAAAAATATTGACAGGAATTATGATTATTTTACAAAGTTGCAATCCTTATTCAGGAACAGTTGGCAAAGATAGGCCTCATGCTTTGACAGATGAAAGTCATCTATGTTAATGACTGTTTTATTTTAAACCTGACAGAAGCTTTAAAAACTTCAAAACAATACATGGATGATTCAATGCATAGTTACAGGTTGAAAACTTCCCCAAACAGCTGTTATTTTTGACCATTAAAAACTCCACTGATTTATCCTTGTTCTTTAAGCATGTGGACATCAATTTATTTAATCACGTTGTTCTGTTCTGATACATCATGAAATACACGTCTTTGCTAGGGAAACACCCTGTTTTGTGGTGGAAACAGCACACAAGGAGAACAAGTTGCCATGTTCCTGCACACACCGATCCTGCTGGTGGGCCTATAACGTGTTTTCTAGAAACAAACACCTGTTTCTCCACTCGTCTTTCCATTTTCCATTGTACTGTAAGGGTCATCTGAACCAGGAGCAGCTAACAGATGAGTTTTACACTTTAATGCCAGTTATCTGGGGGATTTTCTAAGGGCTCCCCCCCCTCCACTCTAGCGTCTTTTGAGTCTTGTCTATGTGGAGCTAAGTGGTTGGCTGGGATGGAGGCTGCACTCATGGGAGCGCATTCCAGAGCTTTTGCATCATGTGAATGTCAGCCTTCTCTGCCCCTTTTGACAAAGTTTAGCCCTGCTGTCAGCAGGGGAAACAAACAATCTTTTTTCTTGTTTTTGTTTTTTTTACTTTTAAATGCGGTAAATTGAAAAAGAGATGCAACGCATTTTAATAAGTGCAATTTATACAAACTGAGTTGTCAAATAAAAACTATAATAGTTTCTGTGAAAGTGATAGTCGTGTGATAAATACTGAAGTAACACATGCATGCCGTTTGCGACTTCACTGAAGGAGATGAAATGTTCATAAACCGTCAAAACTTCTATCTCCGAAAACTGATTGTTTATGGGAAATGAAAAAGATTTTCTGCCACTTCAGTTAAATGTTCGGTCACATTTTCATGCTTCATGGTTCTTCTGGTACCTGTAGTAGATATCCATCAAAGGATCTCCAGGAGATCAAAAGAGTTGATTCATTAAAAATTGCCAGCAAACTTCAAATTCAGAGTTTTGACCTTCGAACAGAAGAGGGTGCTGTTTGCTCAAAAATACTCATGACATGTTTAACCAAAACCACAATGACGAATCAAAATTTTTTCTTAATGCCTAATCTATCAGAAATTTATAATATATTAATAAAATCAATTTACTTTATATCTACACTTGTTCAGCAAAGTTCAAAGATATTTTCATTTCGGTCATTAAGTCAAAATGTAGCTTTTACATTACACCAGGGCAAACATGGTTCTAATAAAACATGCTTACTTTTTACTGTCTTACAGTTGTTTCACCCTGAAATTTATCTATAGCAAAGCTAAACCAATACAGGTATCCGCCTGCACTCACCTGTGATTAAATACAAGGTGTGGCAGTTTTGATTGGTCTCACCAAAACCTTAACCCGGTTGTTTTGTCTTCCTTCCAGTTCCACTGAAAGAAATCTTAAAAGACAGACATTTATGGGTGAGTGGTCATGGACAAAGCTGATCTTTTCCCATTGTTTGCGCACAAAACTCCCCATCCTGGGACAGAGAAAAGACTCTGTGGCATTTTCTGAGGTATTTTCCAGAAGTTTAAATGAGGTCACGCAAGGTGTTTTCAGCGTCTCCTGTTTTCATTTTAACGAGACGATCATCACCTGTGATCGCTCCAACGGTTTCCCGAAAGACCGATTATCGTCATCGTCACATGGCATGCAGCATGAAAGCAACATTTTCAAAGATGACAACATAATTATCTGTAAGGGTCAGCTGTTGAATTTCATAGAGTCTCACCCTCAGCTGGCTTGTCCCATTAACACACAGAAGGCAAATAGCAAAGAGGTGCAATTGATTAAGAACACGAGAATGGTTGTGACAAACATGCAGCCCTTTCTTTTATTCTTTTTGGGGGGGGTGGGATACAATCTAATATCGATCTTTTAAATTGGAAACGTCTCACCATAGCAGTGGACATTTTTTATTTTATATAATGTTGAACTATATTAGAGAATGTTTAGACTTATTCTTACACAATAGGCAAGCCAAAGGCATCAGGGGAAGTGTAATTTACACAAGTGTGCGTGTGTTTTGTCTGGTAAGGTCCTCAAGGGTTTTTCCTGACATGATGCATTTCATGCATAATTTACATTACACAAATACTTCCGGGGATTTACAACTAACACAATTTCCAGACTAATTTGTTGTGAGGGGAAAAAGCAAGATCACGTGAAAAAAAAACCCCCTGCTGTATGAGAAAAGAAAATGGAGGTGGTCAGTTTGTTATCGCCCCTGTTTGTTAAAAAAAAGGGAACCATGCGCTGCAGTGTGTGTGTGTGTGTGTGTGTGTGTGTGTGTGTGAGAGAGAGAGAGAGAGAGAGAGAAAGAGAGAGGGAAAGGGGAGAGGAGGGGTTAAAGACTGGGAGGTATAGATTGCAGACAGAGAGGTACTGGGGTTGGCTGGATTGTGATAGCGACAGATGTCCAGAAAACTGCGAGAGGGGGCACTCCTCCGTAACAGCGCACTGCACCTCAGAGAGAAGGAGCGAGGGGCGGAATCTGCAGCTGTCACTCCAAAGGCTTACCTCCATTATCACATCCACCCGGAGACTGGACAAGAAGCCCAACTGGTTCCCCAACAAAAGACACAGGTCAGTCACTGCAAAACTGGATTTTTTTTTTTTTTGATTTAGAAAGAAAAGAAAGAGAAAACAGAGAGATAGAAAAAACGTCACAAAAGGAAGAAAGAAGGAAAAGAGAGTTAGAAAGGTATAGACAGTATTTTTCCCCCCTCAGATTTCACCGTTACAATGAGCCTGTTAGTGTCTCTTCTTTCCAGCTGCGCTTTTTTTTTTCTTCCTCAAACATGTTCAGGCGACCGCAAACCTTTATAGAAATAAAGCAAACCTGAAATAAAAGTTGACACAATCGAGTTTATTATTAATGCTCCCGCATTTCCAGACCCTCGTGAACAAAAAAAAGAAAAAAGAAAAGGAAAAAAAAAAAGGGCAGAGCAGCTGAGGGAAGCGGCGGTGGGTGGGTGAGTTGGTGGGCTGGAGTGGTTGGGGGGGATGGAGACCTCTCTGTTACAGCTTTTCAACCCTCATGTATTTCGTGGCGAGTGTGTATTTTAATTTCACTAGCTAGACCTGCTGTAGCCTATATATGGTAGTGTAGTATGTTTAAGCCAGAGTCCCCCCCACCCCCCAACCCACACCCACTCCCCTTGCCAGATTATCTGCTTTTGTAAGTGGGAGCAGCTATACTGGTGAGGAGGGGGCCTCATCCTTTGTTACCGGCCGGCATGGACTGCCTGAGGCTCCATTTGTATTTTGCATGCGACTATCTCTCCAGCATGAGCTGGGTCTACATTTTGAATTTAGTGTCCAAAATTATCCAAACACCAATTGGAATAATAATAATAATAATAATAATAATAATAATAATAATAAAGGTTGAAAAGACATAAGATGAAATGATTACCCACCTAATTGCTTTGTTTAACATGGGATACACCCAAAAATGGCAGGACTTGTAGTTCTGCCATTATGAACTATTATGCTTATAAAATGGTTTTCATTATGGTAAATATTTGATAAAGCTTATTCCAGTTTAGTAGCCTTAATTGCTTTATGAGAGCACTATGGACAGTTCCCCATTTTTTCCATCCCCTGCTGTGGTGGTTCCTGTCACTTTTGACATTGAGACACATTGAAACATAAGAAACGTAGCTTTTAAAGATGACACACAGTTGCTGGTTTTGTGGTGTAAAATGGACCAATGGGCAACTCGGTTTGCTTTTGTCTAGTTCACATCCAGACTTGCTTGTTCAACATTTGCTGAAACATTATCCTTAACATAAAGTTGAACTTCCTGTTCTCTTTGGAGTTTTTGGTGCACTCTGTGGCAATCCCTGCACTATACACTTCCTCTAGAGGAAACACCGTGTTGAGACATTAACTTAAAAAAAAAAAAGAAAGAAAAAAACTTTTCCATTTGCTTCCATTCACAAACGGGGATTCGCTGCTCGGACAGAAGATACAGTTTTTCAAGATATGCCAGCATTTGAATGGTCACCAATTGCTAAATAGTTTCAACATTTTTCATGGGAGGAAATGAATATTTCTGGATGTAGATCATAGATCTCAGACTCATGGGTTTGTTGGGCACCACGCCTCACCAGACATTCCTGAAAGGTTGCAGAGAGTGCAGAGCTGTCTGACCTCCCTTAGGTTCCCATACATTAACATTTGTTTTCAAGCCAGGCTCTTTCTGGCAGAGATCCGTTTCCTAATTAAACTTCTTGTTCTCTTCCACACAAGACACTTCTCTATTGAAGTGGCAAAAAAACCCAAACTTTTTATTTAAAGGAACTAAGTTTTACTTTTTGATGAAAAAGAGGAAATGTTACTTTTATTTGTTATTTCTTCATCATATTTTTGATGAATCAATATACTTTCATATTCTATTAGACAACTGTGATGCATCTCATGGGACGGAAGTTGCTGAATGTCATTTGGTTTCAACTTAAATTTACTTATAACTAGCGTGCTAAGATGCTGTTATGCTTTACAAAATCCAAAGGAGAAAACACTTTGTCTTATTTCTTCTTTCAGGAGTCACCATGGGAGGCAAACTGAGTAAGAAGAAGAAAGGATATGACGTGAGCGACCCCAAAGACAAAAAAGACGAGAGTTCGGCAAGTGGTGCTGGTGCAGAAGAGTCTGCTAAAGTGGAAGATGGAGCTCCACCCACAGGAGCTGAGGAGAGTGCTGGGAAAGATGGTGTGGTAGAGGAAACTGCAGTGTCAGCAGACGCCGCAGCAACAGAGGCTGCAGTACCTCCAGAAGAACCGAAATCTGCCCCTGCAGAGGAACAAGCTCCTGCAGCTGAAGAGGAGGCAGCTCCGGAGCAAAAACCAGAAGCAGCTCCAGTAAAAGACGAGCCAGCTGCTGTGGCAGTGGAAACGACTCCAGCTGTCGACAAACCAGTTGCATTATCAGAGAAAAAAGCACTTGGTGGAGAGGAAAAGGAAGCATCTCCTGAGAGAACATCTCCAGTGGCTGAAATAGTCCCAGAAGAGCCTAAATCTGCTCCCCCAGAGGAAGTAGAAGCAACAGAGCAGAAAGTAACAGCAGTGGAAGTAACTCCAGTGGAAAAAGTAGAAGCTGTAGTTCAAGAGAAACAAGCTCCTGTAGAAGCACCAGCCGAAGAAGCACCTTGGGCAGAACAAGAGCCCACTGTAGCTGCAGAGAAACCAGTCACAGCCGAAACTGCTCCAGCAGTGGAAACTGAGAAGCCACCAGTGGCTGCAGAAGAATCTTCTCCATCTGAGGAACCCGTGAAAGCCCAGGCCGAACCCGAAGAGCCCCTAGTGGTAGGGCCTCTTGATGCTCTAGGATCTGTGTCACAACCAGACGCTGCTCAGGTCAGCACAGAGCCAGAGTCTGAGGATCAAGAGACTGTGACTGAGCCAGAAGCGATTGAGGTGGAAAGAGTTTCTGCTGCTGCAGTGCCTGAACCTGAATCAGAGGCTGAGCCAGTGGCAGAGGTAGTTTCCCAACCAGAGTCTGAGCAAGACACAGTTCAAACTACAGAGGCAGAATCTACAAAAGCACCAACACCAGAACCTGAGCAAGACAAAGAGAAGAAACAGCTAGAAGAACCTGAATCCCAACCAGCATTGGCGGCACCTGAGACTGTTGAACTTGAGACTGTTGAAGCAGAATCATCTGAGGTTTTGGAGGCTGTGGTAGAGAATGCCTCTGCAGAAAATCATCATGCAGAAGAAGAATCTGTTTCAGCAGAAGTCCCGGGCTCCAATGATGCAACTGAGTCACAAGCTGCAGAACCTGTACCTGAGATTGTCATCTCACAGTCTGCCTCTGCTAACAACATGACTGTGGAATCTGATAAGACAGCTGAGACGTCATTGGAAGAAGTGCCTGGGCCGGAGCCTGAGAAGGAAAGCAAGATGGAAAATGGAGATTTAGGAAGCCCTTCCTCCACGGAGAATGGGGTAGATCCAGTTATAGCGGTGAACGGGGAGTGCGCCGATAATACTAATGCCGTGGCCATGCGTGCAGAAGAATTTGTGAATGGGAACGAAAAATCAGAGGAGACGCCTTTCGAGGAGCAGTGCGATTTTGAACTGAAAAAGGACGTGAACCTGTGTGGGGATGTCCAGGAAGTTCCTGACACAGTCTCAGACATGGTGGAGGGTCTCAGCACTGAGGTCACCCAGGCAGTCTAAATTGAAACCTCCTTGTTTTGGCACTGTGAGTCAGTTCAATCATGCGATGGTGAGAGAAAACCACCAAGGAATCACAGACAGCTACGCTTTCTGAAACGCTTTAACCACTGCACTGTTTTTAATGGTAACTCAAGAAAAAAAAAAAAAAATTTTTTTTTTTTTTTCCTCTTGGGTCGCCAAAAATGTAATGCAACCACTTTATAGAGAGTGACGAACATGTTGCAATGGAGATGGAAGTGCAACGAAGAGATTTGAGTCGGTGTTTTTGGTGCAGACAGACAGTGGAGCTGGACAGCATGGCAAAAAAACACACTCACATTAAATATGGTATTGAATGAATGAATACATTTGTGTTTGAGACAAATAAATACTGCAATTGGAAAAAATTGGTAATTTTTTCAATTACCCAGTCTGGGTAATTGGGGGGGAAAAAAACAAACATTCATGAGTAGCATATTCTTGAACTTAGACTTTCATATATCCTTTCTATTGCTATATGAAGCAACATGACGTAAATGTTTTGGCCTTTTATAATAACTGTACTTGTAAGGACTGTTAATTTTGAAATGATTGTTCAGAACAGAAAATAAAAAAGATTGATTGTTGTAGTCCACAGTGATCTCCATTTTTTTTTTATTTCATGATTTCTTACATCAACAAGAAGAAGGTTTGATGGACCAAATCAAAAAAGATTTACAATTTAGAATTTGATGTTTCAAGTCATTCAAATAGTGACATAAACACCACATGTTTGAATTGTTTTTCTGACCACCCAAATGACAATAGTGTATTTATTGTTTATTTTATATATTAATTTCTCAAATAACACCAGAAGTTTGAGGTCCAGATCAGAATTTTCGTTAGTTTTATTTTCTGTTTGGACTACTTGAGGCTGTTGAACAGCAATGAGCTCAGTGTTTTTCCTTGGCCTCTGAAAGCAGAGCAGCAGCAATGTCTAAGATGATGGTCCTCGTAATTTCAAACAACATGTTGACATTTGCTGTCACTGTGGCTCATAAATGCCTTAATGGATTAGAGTTAAGGTGATTATTCATGTCTACACCGACTGTCAGACCTCTGGACGGGAGAGAGTTCTGCAACCTGCGTGTCAAAAATGAGCAAGCGAAAAGACGTGAACATGCTGAGCAGAGTGTTTGGATTTTCAGAAGCAAAACCAGTTTTTTTTTTTTTTGTCACATCGGCTTTCCTCATAGCTGAAGCACACGACACTAACGCTTCACAGATCCATACTGGGGAAGGGGAACTCAAGGAGGGGGGGAGGGGCAGGAATGCATGCAGGAGGCAGAGAAAAGAATGAAGAGGCTGGGATGGGGAGGGGCTTTAGGGGATCAAAGGCTTTGATGTACCGTGGAGTTAAAACAAGAAAAGGTCATTTTTTACACAGTTTCACACGCTGAATTAAGAGTTTGGACGTAACGAGGTCCAGTATATTGCCGTGCCTTGCTCCTACAAATGATCTCAGCTGAAACATGTTTTGGTACAGTAACTTCCTTCTGTGACATGAACTTCCTGCGTGGTGTGTACATTTGATTGATTTGGATTTTATAACTAACCATTTAATACCAACTCTGAATCTATTTAATCTTCACCATTCTGTTTAGCCCGTTGACTGATGTGTAGTATTTGACTAAAATGTTTTGTTTGAATATTACTGATCTCTCCTGTATTATGCGCTTTGTTTTGTGATAAGACATCCTCAACTTATTTTCTTCTTATTCACAGTATGTTAAACCCTTACAGAATAATCTATTGAAATAACAATTACAGATCAGGTTTACAGTGAGTTCGAGCGTAACAAATACTACTGTAACACAACCTTGAAAATCCCACTGAACCATAAAGTGAGCACATCAAATCAACACTGTGCTGAGTCTATTTGGTCATTCTCAGAATTGGTGTCAATTTAACTCTTACAGTTATTTCAACAGGAGACTGAGTCATTTCAACACTTGAAACAGTTATAATTATACTCAATCTCTTGTTGAAACGACTCCGAAAGAAATGAAATTAATACCAATTCTGAAAAGAACCAAACGGAGCCGGCACAGTGTTGATTTTACTCTGCCAAAGAGACCTGATGATACAAATGTCCCATAAGCAGCTCCATAACGGGCCCATCCGCATACCAGCTCTCTCCGCTTTCATAGAAAAATATGCGGCACCGCATACTTATGACAGGAATGCTGTGGAGAGGGTCTGGGGCCAGAGACGCTCAACTTCCAGGGAAGTTTTCTGTTTTGCTTTTGAAAGGACTTTATTGTGAGTTTCACTCAGAGAATCCTGCTTTTGAAGTGATTAAAACTGAAATCAGTTACTTTTCATGAACTAAAAGGACGTAGATCGATTCTTTGAGGATTTTTTTTGAGATACATTCTGTTGTCAAGTAATTGCTGCAGATTGTAATACTAAAACATATTGATTATATCAGTTTTTTTATCCTTTATAAGAGAAGGGAGGGACAGCTTAGTTTTAAAAGCTGTTTAAAGTTCCCTTTAGTAAAACATTTAATGTAGAAAACAAAAACAAATGAAAATTCTTAAGCAAAACAAAACACCCATCAAAAACCTATATAAAATCCTAATATGCTTATTCTACCATCTTTTGTTTGAGAAATAAATAGATTTCNTAGATTTCCGATTACTGAAGACGTATAATTTCAACACTTCTTAGTTCACTTGGCTTCATTTTCTTTAGATATAGTGTGTATGTGTGTGTGTGTGTGTGTGTGTGTGTGTGTGTGTGTGTGTGTGTGTGTGTGTGTTTGTGTAGGAGAACAGAGTCCTTGTCTTTTGGCTCCTGATTTACACACTGCCTTAAAGTTGCATGTTTGTGAAAGGCCAGCTGCACTGCCTGGTTACCCTGACACTATGTGCTCTATACGCACGCCCCTGCACAACGCTCAGACTGTGTTTCAGCCTCTTTCTCCCTGTGAGAGGACTAGCCTGAAGGCTTTGGTTATCCCCAACTGATGCTTCTGAGAAGGAAAAGAAAATGTGAAATAAATCCAAACTTTGCGTGTGTGTGGTCGAATCTTGAAGGCATGGAACTATTGATTCAGGTTGTTTTTGTCGATAAAAGCGAGGGTTGGAGTTCACTGATCAATTCTCAACTTTTGCTGTGCAAACACGAAGGCAGAAAGCTCTATTTATTTTGTAAAAACTAGTTGCCTGATCTTTAGTTCCATTAGGTTCTCCTCATAAACAACTTATTCACTCCTTCCTCTTTAACATGGCTTAATTTTTAACAGTGTGCCACAATTAAAGTGCTTTACATTTGTCTGTTTAAGCAGAGCCTTAAATATAACCAGTAGCCAATGCAGCTAAAGGCAACATGAGAAGCAGTACCTTACATTGTGAAGAATATTCGCTAGTCTGCCTTCACCCACATGTATAAACACGGTTTTGAATAATGCCAGCTCTCCCTCTTTAGCTTTAACAACATTTTCTCATACCAGAGTTACACATCAATGTCCCTACGGACCTTGCAATGTGATCTGGTGAACAGCCAGACTGGAACAAGAAGAGGGCATCCTCAAGCTGTTACCAGAAAGCTGGGAGCAGGAAATTGTTGAAAATGTCTGGGTCTGCTGAAGGATTTAGAGCTCCTGGATGCAGCTGCTCTCCCTTTAAGGCCCATTCAATACAAAAAAAAAAAGCTTTCGACAAGCTGTTTGAGTTTATCTTAAGACCACATGAAGTTTGAAGGCCTGTACTGACACAGAAAGTTAGCGCGCTTCTTGCTGTTGACTCTGGGACATTTTACTGAGCTCTTAAGAGCCACCCATTCTCGGTTTTTGTTTGAAACAGAGCTAGAACTTATACACATGGTATCGTAACAAGTGATCTGATTTTGTTAATACAGGCACATTCAGTCATGTTGTAAAACCCACTAAAGTCATGAGATCTTACCTTCCCTGCTTTTTTTAATTTTCAGATGCATATTTATAAAACTTCTGTTTTGTGGCTGTTAAAAGGACAGCACTTCAAAAATTACAACTTAATGAAGAAAATTTGTTTTCACTCTGTATAGATTTGTCATCAATGTATTTCATGTACTCATTCTAAACTTACTCTCATTAAGGTGGTGAGCACCACAGGGCACTGTACTCTCACTGTTCCTTTTCATACGGTTCCTCTCCGACTTCCAGCACAAGTCAGAGTCCTGTCACCTGCAGAAATACTCAGATGACTGTGGAGTCAACAGCTCTTTGAAAAATCATGAATGAGTTGCAAATTTTAACTTCTATTTGGGATTAATCAAGTATTTTCAAATTCAATGTCATTCAATTAATTGAAATTAATTCAATTTCATTCAAGCAGGAATGAAATGTTCCTGCTTGAAAAAAATATGTAAAACTGCATATTGTAAAGACAAGTAAGAATACACGTGTTCTAACGTGATGTGCGCAGCTTTAGGCTATAATAAGAGTCAGGCAGCTAAATTATAGCACATTATCACTTATTACTGAAACAGCAGAGTGGCAAAGCAGAGCACAAGCAAGGCATCTCCAAAAACAAATAACTCTCTGTACATTTTTTTTTTTTTTGGACTCTTTCCCTTCCTAGACAAAAAACACACATAGACAAATGTGGCATTTGTTATTGTGCCTGCAGGAAGTTCCTCTCCTTCCTTCTCTGTAAAACATTCAGGAGATGCACTAAGTGATGCACTAAGATCTGCAAAAATAAATTCATTTCCTGTGGTGACCGAAGCAAAAAGAGAGATTTCTGTTTAAATCTTTCTATTTTTTTTTCTTCAAGTCTGTTTTTACACACATTAAGGCTTTAATGTTTCCCCTAATTTGTAAATTAGACTATTTATCTCTACTTGTGGCAATAGTAGAGCCCTGGATGCATTGATGTGGGCATGTGTGCTTAAGCTGTCATTGTATCAGGGAGAGCAGAACCCTATTAGAAAGAGCCTGGTGGTGGTCAGGATCAATATTGATCTGCTGCGCTGGTCTAATGGATGCTGATTCCTTCTTGTCTGTCCAGAGATCCCATCACCTTTAGCTCCTTACACATGCACATGCTGTCTTTCAAACACACACACTCTCTCTCTCTCTCTCTCACACACACACACACACCCACACACACACACACACACACACACACACACACACACACACACAAAGACACTTGTGTCCAAATTCTGCTGAAGCTGCGGCTGCTGAAGAGAGTGAGCACTTACAGCGGCCCATTTTCTGCATCCATGAATGTGTGCTTGAGAGACAGGGATGAAACTACATGTTATACTCTGTGGAAGCAGAGTGTAGCACTAATAAGTTACTCACTAAATATGATTTAAAAAATGTATAAGAAGAGAGAAACACCCAAAACACACCGGACCGCTGCTTATCAGTACAGACTTAGTTCTGGGGTTAGCAGAGTCGTTTGTTTTTCAGGAGCCCTGCTCCGGTGCTGAGATCACAAAACAAAGCAAGTATCAATGTGGAGGTTATCTCACCTTTCACTTTGGCTCAACCCCTGCTGAGATTTCCAGAGTTCAGTGTTGTATCAGCAAGCTTTCGGTGTTGCAGTGTACGCAGAGCACGGCTCCAAATTGAAAGCTGAGATGGCATCCATCTGCTGCGCCCATCCTTTGGTTAGAGTGGATAATATCTTCATTTCCAGCCCAGCCTTTCAATGCAGCTCTAAACTCGTGGGAGGACAATATGCTGTTCAAAGCACTTCTATTATGAATTTTGTTTGCTACTTTATTCTTGAGAGACCCTGCCAATTTAAGATATTACTTTTATAACTCCCTGGCATTTCTCATATCACGGAGTAGCTGTATGGTTGTATGAAGAGTCATTTGAACCTGGAAATCATGAGAGAGAAGGAAAATGGAAAGCTATATTGCATCCAGGAAGTATTCATAGCACTTCCATTATCCCATATTCTGCTATGTTACAGGCTTATTCCAATTTGTACTAAATTCATCTCTTTCCTCAAAAATTCGACATGCCAGTAGCCCATTATCCCAAAGTGGAAAAATGTTTTGAGTATTTTTCAAATTTATTTAAAAAGAGAAAAACAAAAAAAAAAAAATCACTTTTTTATAAGTATTTACAGCCTTTGCTTAATATGTTGTTAAGTGCTTCTAGTCATTAGAAGCACTCAAAGCACTTTACACTAGAAACACATGAGAATAGTTTGAGTCACAAGTATAAGCATATTCATACACTCATGTCCAGATTGGAAGACAACTCGGGGTGTAATCAATGCTGTAATCGAAACTTAACAGTGGTTCAACAAAATATTAGTATAGTTGTCTCATTCACAAATCCAATTGGACTCCTACTTTTATCTTTAAGCTGGGTTGACAAATAAGCAGCCATTGTTTTGATTGGACAGACAGGAATTAAAAATCAGTTTTGATTTGGGGAGGGCTTTACTTGATAATTACAACGTCTATAAGCACACCTCTAAGTCACAGAGGACAATGTTCAAAAGTCTTTTCAAAAGTCTCGCAGAAACGGAATAGTTTAAGCACACAAAAAAATGTATCACCACAAATCTGACAAGCTGACCAAGCGTCGTTCTGATGAAGCTTCTTGAAGACGTTTGAGGTTCATTCATACATAATCAACTTCCACTTAGTTCTCACTCAGCACTGCCGGATGAGGGAAGTCATTGACTGCCTGATAAACCAATCATAGACGGACCTTGAGTGGCATTCGAACTCCGGCTCTCTGGACAGCAAATTAAAATTCATTATACTGAAAGATGAAAAACTATTGCTTTTGTCTTATACCATCACCTAACTGGGGCTGCTTTCACATTCACAAGTTTCTAGGCCATCTATCCACTGAATAGATGGAGCTGGAAATTCAGTGCTTAACACAATAACAATATCTAAAATTATAAGATGTGGGTCAGAGCTCACGAGTCTTATGATCAGGTTTAATATGTACAACTGGTAGGGACTAATCTACTCTCAACATTTTGAAAATGTGCAGAAGTCCTTATGTCATCCTTAATATGTGCAGAAAGTCTTTCACATATCCAATACATTTAGCATAGCATAAATCTGAAATACTTTAAATGCACAGCATCTATGGCAACATGTTCACTAATCAAGTTTTAAATGGTCAAAGTGTCCGGCCTTTATTGGCTTCACCTGCTCTGTGATCGTTACTGTATGTGTCAGCAATGTTTAACCTTCTGTTTCATTGTTTTATGTTCATTTTGTGATTACAGTCTTATTTATATATGTCATGTCTTCAGCTCAACCTGCTCGGCAGAAGGAAAGTAGCTTTGGGCTGCAATCTGGCATACTTGCAAGTACTGTGCATGCACTCTCCCTGTTTTAAATAAGTAAAGCTGAATCTGAAAAAAGAGAAAAAAAACCTGATAATCTGAGGTGTTTATGTGATCTACAATGTTTTGTCCTTTTAAAGATAAAGTTCCTGATGGTAACAAACTAAACCTTTATTGCCTTTTATGACAAATACATTGTAGCTTAAAATAACTATTAAGCAATAAAAACCTCATAACAAAAGTTAAGTTCTCCATTCAGCAGTGAACTCATAATATCATAATGGATAACTAGCGAGACTTTTCCTAACCTCAAAGGCAAAACTAAATGTCTGTTTTAATGACAAAACAAAGATCGAGTTCATTACTGAAATCTGACTGGAAGACATTTATGTTTTCAGCATCAATTGAAAAATTAAATAATCATTAAAAGAGTGAAGAGTTTCTGGTTAAGAATATGTTTGTGTCTTACAATAAAGATGAAAACGTATCTGTGTGCTATCAACCTGAGCCCTCCAAAGTGTGCACAATAGATAAAAAGGTGAAATAAAAAAAAAACACATTTCCTACTCTGATTCTGACATTGGAGTTTGTCGTTTCACGGTGGAAAGGGAAATCTAATAATGCAGACAGAAAGCACTTTACGGCGTTCTACTTAAAGCAACACATTCTAATGTAATTTCTGTGCAGCTGAGATAAAATTCCCATATTAAATTGATTCAGTGCCAGGCACTATGGCCGCCGAGGAATGTCCGCCGGGAACAGACGACCTTCACTTTGCCTTTGGTTACAAATAAAACTAAATCAAAGCCTCTTCTTGTTTAGTGCGGCCCCTCCACACTTTGCTCCTGGTGAATTATTTATATGTGAAATGAAATGACCTCTGGCACGTTAAAACCAGTAGAGATTGGGCAAGGACAAAACGGACTGAGTGACAGGCAGGGGGGGTGTAGGCGGGCAGAAGGTTGCAGGGAAAACAAATAGTTTAAGTCTGTTTTTGCACACGCTGTAGAGCAGAACTACAGCCGGCTGAGAGGAAAGAGGAAGAAAGATATAGAAAAAGTGATAGCTCAGCTTTCACCAGAAACCTGCAGGGGTTTCAGATGTTTGAAGCATTTCTTTCTACACTTGTTTCTGTTTGTGCGGCGCAGAAAAGGTGAAAGGTGACGGAAGTCGAGTGGCTTTTTCTTACACCAGCTTTCTTACACCTATTGATTTTGAAATTTTACCTTACTTTGCCGTTTTAGTTTTGTTTTTTCTAAGTCACACTTTTGTAAAAAAAAAATCTTAGGAATAAAATGCAAGCTGGATGGTGTAAGCAGGTCGGAGACCTAAAGGCTTGGCAGTTTGCAGCCATCGAACATTTCCACTGCCTGCAAACCTTTTAAACGACTGCTTGTTAGTGTAAGCTCTCGTGCTCTGATTTATTTTGCTGAAACTGAAAGACAGCTTTACAGGCAGCAGGACACTCCTATCGATCTTATGTCAGTGCTTCAAAATTGTTTCAGTGTTGACGAATATAGATCAGTCAGAACGACAACAAATCAACAAATATTCCCAAGAGCCACTGCATTTATGTAAAATAATTTACATCTCTTGAATATTTCCAGATTTCAAAGAGCTACGTAAAGAGTTTGCCAAGCAGTAACTTAAAACCAAACTTGATGTCAGTTAATCTATAAAAGGATGGAAAACAGAAGGAAGTGAGCAGCGCATGACAATATTCTAGCAACAAAAATAGAGTGGCTCCAATATGACAGCTTGAAATGCTACTTTTTTCTTTAATCCCAGTTTACATATTGGGTCACACACGCAACCGTGTACCATTGTTATAGTGGAAAATGTCTTTGTGTCGTGCTTCGTTTACACTGCTTGGTCATACAACTGAATCTAATAGCGAATGAAAGGGTATCTTTGACAGGTAGACGCTAAAACTCCTGATTCGAGGAGCTAACTGGACTTAGCAGCTCAATGCATTTTTCACCTGCAGTGAAGATATGCTGACAGCAGCGAGCAGAGGGTCTCCTCTTACGTTCCTTCTGCATGTTTACAAAATGATGCTCACACAGCGGCACAGAAGCCTTTTATCATACTGTGTGAGAAGAGTCCAGACAGACAGACGGACGGACGGACATGCCAGAAGACTGGCAGAAGCAACATATAACGTAGAGCATTTAGACTGCAAATATGACAACCAACGTTGTCATAACGTGGGTTTGTGTGTAGAATTAACTGAATACAATTCGGAGTAAGGTTGTAACACGACAAAATGTTGAAAAAGTGAAGCGCTGTGTGAATGCTTTCCGGATGCACTGTATGATCTTTGTGTTCACTTGAACTAACTTTGCCAGCATGAGCGTTTCTCTGAAGGAACACTGAAGCAGTGTGACCGATCATCCTCCAGACCGGCAACAAAGAAGTGAAAACAGAGACTGAAATCTATTCAGAATAGTGACAGGCAGTATTGGTTCTTGCATGAATGGGGTCTTGGGCGAAGAGTTCCTCCTTCTATCCTCAAACCCCCATCACTATCTCTTCTACGTACGAACACAACAAGCAGCCACCTTGACAAAGCTTATTTTGCAGAAAAAAATATATAGATTTTT
>NW_006799999.1:820229-865212 GCF_000485575.1 Poecilia formosa
TTAATATGTGAGGCTTACCCCTCAGTATTACTACAGTTATAAAACACCCAAAACATTTTAAAAGATTGCGATGTTTTCTCCAAATTGGTTTAGGTTTAGATTTAAAATAATCTAATGATCTAAAGTCAATATGGCAGTTCAAAGTGTCACAGAAACTCTGGCAACAACAAGTCACTGATTAACTTTTCTCTAGCGGGTTGAAAGGCCTGTTTTATACAAAACAGCCATGAACATTTTAGTACAGAACAGAAATGTAAATATTAGACTTTTATGCCCCATCCCATCAAACATGAGCTAACTTGATGCCTCGGTGTTAACAACTTTTGTCTGTGAAGAGAAATGCAAAAAAAAAAAAAAAAAAAATTATAAACAATCACCCAACTTAGTGCTGGTGTTGTTGAAATGAAGCAGGCTCTGCTTGAGGCTTCAATTTAATTTAATTTTCGTCAAGTGAAAAAGGCTCATGAAACAGAAATCCCTTCAGGCACAGCTCAGACCTCCCAGCCTCTATTATGTTTGTAAATTTGTCTTTCTGATTACAAACGACTTAGCGTGGTAGTTACTCAGCTTTCACCAAGTGCACAAAAATTTCCGGAAACACATGGAGAGATTCAGAAGCACATTTACTTTCAGTTTTTTTTTTTTTTTTATCAAATGGAAAGTCTGTTCCTATAACGGCACAAAGAAATGTCCTTCCTTTCTGCCTGTAACTGATCACGGTGATTCATCAAGTCACGCCTTCCCAAATTTCATCACAAACGTCAAATCTCTGGTTATTATATTCTTCGTAACCTGGGGGACAAGACTTTCCAGCAGACCAAAGCATTGTAGAATATTATATATAGTCTACTTGTATTTCTTTTTAGGAATATCATGAACATTTTGTACTGCACCTATTTCTTTTCACCTTAGCTCAAGTGTTCATTAGCTGCTCTCTCTGCCAAGCAGTTGCTTTTTAATGACCTCCAGAGCCAGAAAAAAAAAAAAAAAAATCAATTTTCCTAATGTACATATGGGACACTGAAAGATCCTCACCCTGGATTCAAATTACATGAATTAGGGGGTATAGCAAGAAATACAGCAACTGAAACCTGTGGCTGCTTTTCTAAGGTGAACAGTTATCTTTTTTATACCATTTTTTTTTTTTAGTTCTTAATTTTGAAAAAGTTTTATTTTATGAACTTAAATCAATACGTGAAATGAAGGAAAACACTATCACTGTTTTGAAACTAAAAAATGAAATAGAGCAGTAAGATAAGAGGTCTATTTTTTCTTTACGCTGCCTGGACAGGAGAACCAGTAGATAAAACAGTAATGACTAGAGGCGTGACTCAGCGTGGACCCCAAGGGAAACGACCCAAATCCACCCTTGCTTTGCTCTCCTGATGGAGACGTGTCAAGTAAAGTAGGTCAGGGGTGCCGTCACTCCAAACTGTTACTGACACTCAGAAGAAAGGAAGGAACGGCTTCCTTAGCACTATTTACCCAGGACAGCCAACTCAGCTGATGCAACTCAGAGGGAAGGAGGGAAACTGCTTTGCACGTGTTTGAGTCTGTGTTTATCCAAGCAAATAACTCCCAATAAGTAATCTAATGGAACATTTTCCAACAAGTTTCTTCAAAAAAAAAAAAAAAATGAAAGAGGAACAGTAGCTAATCCTTTATCTGCTTGCTTCCTGTCTAGTTGCAAGTGGAAAACTTTACTTTGACTTAGTGAACATTATGACATAAGGAAGAAGATTAGATATGCGTGTGCAAAAATATGTAAGACTGTAACAAAAAGCTTACTGGTTAAGGCAATAGTAATTGATTTTTTTTTTTTTACTGCTCAAACAGCAAAAAACAACTGCTATGTTCGGCTGAATGTCTCTAAGGCTTGCTTGTAAACGGGTGGTCAATGGGGGTTCAGAATAAGTGCAGCAAACCGATAATTGTTTAACTTGAATGTTTCTCTCTGAAAACAATCTACACTGCGGCAATGTTTTCAAAAGGAACAACTACTGCACTCGAAATGTGACATCTGTGAGCTTTTTACCACTTTTATCAGAAGAGCAATCAGTTCTGGCTTTACCTAGCTAACTCTGACGGGCACATTTACACTGCAAAAAATGTGTCGGTGCACAGGTTTTGAACATAGCAGTATGAGTTGAAATTTAGCTTACAAGTTAACAATGACAAATTAATGCTTCTTGACATGGCCTTTCTGAAGTTGTGTGGAGTTTGTTTCTTAAGAAACTCAGGTCTTGTGATTTTTTTTTTGGGAGGGGAGGGGTGAGGGGAGGTTGGCTAAGATGATGTGCATTTGTCTGGATTAGATAATACTCTTACAGCTGCAGACATCTTCCCTTATCCTCTGCCAGGCTTTAGACTCCCAACATGGCAGCAAAACTCCCCAGTTGAATCTAATTGCAGCCACGCACCCCCTGCTGTCTAATGCGAGGATTAGTCTGCACATATTTGTTTCTATCCCTTCTTGAGGTTACCCCTTCCTTTCCCTCTCTTCAGCTCTCCCTCATGTCTCCTCCTCCTTCTCCTCCTACTCCTCCTCCTCCTCATCTCCACTGAGCCACACGGACTGCTGCGTTTATGGGCCTCTACAGCTTTTTTCTGTGGTCTGAGCGTCTCCTAGCCTGCTGACACACGCAAGGCACAAGCATTCAAGTGCGGCACAAAAACAGCCTCTAAACACCTCCATATCGTGCTGGGCCATAAACTCGTGCCTACACACTGAAGCATGTAAACCTGGGACGTGGCGCACGTTTGATTGTTTTGCTGTTGAACAAGCACACTGAGGCATTTGTGGATACTTGTGGATTGCCTTCGACTGCACGTAGAGGGTGGTATTGTGTGGTTAAAAAGAGAAAATTTGTGCTCTCTCATGTTTGGTTAAAAAAAAAAACAACAAATGGCTGATTTATGGCTGCCAGTATAATTTTAGGACGGAATCTGAACAATGCTGTGATCTGACACAATGTAGAGGGCCCCATGGTTCTGATTCATCCACATTCAACGTATGTGTGTGTGTGTGCGTGTGTGTGTGTGTGTGGGGGTGAGGATGGGGGGCGGAAACACAAGTATGGATAAGAATTTCAACATGGCCTTTTGGGGTTATTTGTAATAAATTGAAATTTGTTTAACAGAACCTCTGCCATCTTTCAGTTTAAAAACGAAGACAGAATTGTCTTGCAACACTGCACACTTTCCAAAAGCACATTCGTTGGCCCCCGTTTTGCACACGAATGTGTCTCTGAGGTTAACCACGTTCAGCTCCGAGCTCACTCAGCTCTCTGACCAGGACAGTGAGAGGCCATGTCACTTATCTGAGGAATTCGCTCCAACCATCTCTTCTTCATAAACACTCCCCTGTGGAGTATGTTTCTCCCTTGTAGTTCTGCCTTTCCTCTTACACACACACCCCTGTAAATCTTCATGCTGTGCGGTCAGTTTGCTTTAGAAACAGCTGAAACCAAAACCCAAACAAGCGCGCACACAACTAAAACAAAATCCATCACGTGAAATTTACACAGCCAACAGATTCTACTTAAACTTTTCATAAACTGGAAATGCTCTGCTTCTTTTCCTTTTTTTGTATGGAAAGGACTTCTAACGGTGCTGTATCAAAGGATACATTTCTATGCAGAGGATTCTGCTTTGTATTCTTTTGTATCCAAAAGTTCCCTTTCAACAGTCTTTTAATGTTTCTCAGTAACCTTTGTGTCACTCTTAGTTTGGAACATTAAAGCTCTGACAAAATGGCCTATCTACAAGGCAGGACCAGGACGTTTTTATTTGTAGCCATTTTATTACCTTTTAGCAATCTGGCAGTTCAGTGCTTTACATGATTACATCAACAGTGCTCATTGGGCGACAGGCAGCGTGGAAAGCATGGGAAAAAAATATGCATGTCAAAAAAGTTATTTTAATCTAATTTTAGGCTGGATGGGAAAAGGACAAATTGCACACAGCATTGTGTAGAAATATTTCTTTTCTTTGGCGTCCACCAGCGCTGTGTTCTTTTGTTTGTTTGCTGACTTGATCTTTGCAGAAACATGCCTCAACACTGTCACTTATTTGGGTGAAGAATTTTTAATGACTAAAATTAGCACAAAGGACACAACATACCAATCTGGGTTGCCCAGTCTCTCGTCTGCTCAGTTAGCCCAATCTTCCCATTGTTGTGTCTCCTACATGTACCGCTGCAATCCTTCATCTACCCTGACAGCACTACTGATGTCCCGTCTTCAACGTCTGACTTTATATGAAATCCTGTTAGTATGCTAGCTTTAATTCTCCTCCCCGCAGTTTTCATCATACTTACCCATTATGCTTCTGACATTATGTTGACCATTTGGCTGTGTTCTCCTGTTGGAAGCCGTGGTGAATACTTGCCGATTTTCCATTTCCAGTTCATATTTTTGCTTAATTGTTCAGCACATGTCAAAGTCTTGTTCTAAGGTAAATGTAAACTGATCTGATACTTTTGTCAGATCTGCTATAGCGTAGCTGACATGCTTCCTCGCAGTGCTTACATATCCTGATATAGTTTATTATGGAACATTGTGATTTGAAAGCATTTGAAAGCTTCTGATGCATTAATGAATGAGTGTTTATGATGGCATGATCACTTTTTCAAATTTTTGTCTTAAAGTTTCAGAAAAGTCACTAAGATAAATAACTGCAGCATTCATAGTTCTTAAAAGACATGTTGCTCTGATGTGTAAAAAATGTCTTCAGGATTGACAGAAACCAACAGTGGTTTTAAAAAATATGGAACATATGCATGTACATGCAATGAACGTATCTCCATCTGATAAAATGCAGACAGACGTGTCCACAGAGTAAAACTGTGTTTTCCGTCAGAATGGAATTCCAGAGCTTCCGACTGATCCCAACGATGAGGAGAATGTAGCAAAGTGACGACAGAGATAAGAACGGTAAGGGGAGAATGTGATCTGGAGCACGTAGGTGTGTGTCTTTGATGTAAATTAGTGGTGCCCAAGTCCGGTCCTCAAAATGAAGCTGAAAGACTTCTGGTGAGAGAATCCAGCTTTTTGTGTTGGAGGAGGGATTCTTCTAAAAGTTGCAGGATGGTAGCTCTTTAGGACTGGACCTGGGCACACCTGATGTCAATAAAATACATTTAAATATGTACTGTATAACCGTGTACCTTCCTGTCTGAGCAGGTTGGACATTAGAGAAAGGGAAGTTTGATGTAAATAAATGTTCAGTCTCATTTTTCTTTTGATCAAGACTGAAGAGACTGACTGATCACAATTTTTGCTCTGTGCTGAGGTAATCTGGTTATTTATCTACTGTGAGTAAGTTTAACCCTGTGTGTGACTCTGCATTTTTAGCAGGGTAATGCAACATGCAGGTCTCACCAGCCAGATGGACTCTCTGACTCCATTTATGCACTTGTTCAGGTGTATACATGTTAAGAGCCATTGTTTTCACTTCAGCCAGTCAGGAGTCTTAGAAATGTTTGCAATCATGGCCGCATTTAATCATTGACGTCGATGGCGTCCGACAAGATCGGTTGTTTATGCTCCATGTCACACAAAACAGCCTGAATTATGTTGTTATTCCATTGTTTTTATCACTAACAAAGTCTAATAAATTCGGAGATTTAGACCGCAATAAGCTGAAAGTTCTGGATTTAATTGAGCAGTTTACATTTTTCAGTGATTTCCCCACCACCAACTCTCCATGAAGAGATTTTTGTCAACACTTTCACATTTTATGATCCCACTCCACTAAAAGCTGCAGTGTATGTGTGCATAACTATACGGCAGGGACTGTAACAAAAATTATGGTAGGTCAATCTATTGACTAACAATTGACTTCAAGAGTCAATTAGTGGCTAGCAAATAGTTTAATAATATAAAAACAATTATTTTGTTTTTGTTGATAAAATTATGGTTTAATTTAAATATACAGACACATATTAAAAGCATAAACTACAGAAATGTGAATTTCTAATGCACATTCTGGTATTTTGGGCTTCTTGCACGCTGTAATTTTCTGTCTTTTTAAGACAGATATGTCAGATATGCTGCAAGCAACACAGTTTTGTGACAGAGCTGTACCTTTTAAAGTTTGTTTTTCATTAAAACAAACTTAAAAAGTTTAATGTGATTTGACTTTACGTTTCAAATGCTTGTCAATGGACTGATTTCTAAAGGTGTTACAAGATAAAAGGAATCGGAGTGCTGCTGCAATGACTTTAAACTCTTCATGTCAGCAGAAGGCCGTGTTCATTACTTCCTTCTGTATACACTGGTGAAAATGGGACAGCAGCTGTTGCATGAATGTCTGTGTTACAGACATTAATAAGTCATCTGGAAGGAATATAAAATCAATATTAAGACATCGTGGTTGGATCAGCTTCAAGCGCTCATGGTCTGACTGAGATGACCTGCTGTTGAGTGAAACTGCAAACTTCACAGTGCAACTTCAAAATATCAGAGGACGTCAAATATCTCATCTCCATAAGTTTACCATCTATTTACATAGACAATAAATTTGTAATTTCCCTTATTTCTAGTCTCAAATACCATTTTACAAGTAATAATGACAAATCCTTTGTGGCTACTACAGTTGTTTGTGTCCTTAAAAAAACAAAAAAACAACTGTACTAAAAGACAAGCGAAAACACATGTTAGTAATTTATTTCACTTGACATGTTTGTCCACTTAACAAAATAAAAGGAATTTGACCTTTTCAGACACATTGTTGTTGCTAAACACAATCTAAACACAATTTCACACAATTCTGTGCAGCTATTTCTTCCTTTCTTAGTGGAAACTGAAATGTTTTGGTTGTGTTTGTACGGAGAGGTTCATTTACAGATTTAGATGCAGTTATGCTTAAGATACCCAATAGCAAGAAATCTAGCAGATCTGCACTGAAGGTTATTCTAAAACCTGCAACTATGGAGGGAAAAGTGTTACACTGTTCTTTTTTCACATAGCAGGGTTTCTGTCATTTAGTTCTATATTCAGAAATGTTTAACCTCTTTGTGTTGCTTTTTACTGCCACTGGTTTTAGTGGAAATTATTTTTTTAAATACTTTACATACAAAGAAAACGTTGCCCACCTGTTTGGAAAAAAGGAACAATGATGTGAAAACAGAAAAAAAAAAAAACTTTCAGGAATGAAAGTTGGCATAGTAACGCAGATATATTTAGCCATTTTCTTTTTAGTTTATTTTGAGTTTGATTTGAAAACAAAAGAGTAAAAGAAACAATAAATAAATAACATGCATAAGAAATATAGATTTCAGTCTAGTTGCAGCTCAGTTTTATGTTCAAAATGGGATAGGGAGAAGCATAAACCTATAAAAATCCAACCTTAGTACCTCAAAATCAAAACGGTCATTGTCTCATTTTGAAAGACTCGTTAGTAGCCATTAGGCACCTGTGCTTAGGCATCCAACATTGGTCTTTAGCTTGCCTTTCCTTTCCCCTTAAGGTGCCGTTCACCTCATCAGGATGCTCTTCAAGATGTTTCATTTATCCCACTCAGCTCCTCTAGACTAGCAACAGCAATTAGCCAACACCTGATGTCGCTGAGCTCATCATACCAACTACTTCTCAGTCCAACACTCCTCAGAGTGGTAGTAAGTGCCATCAACGGACAGCATGGAAAAGCTGTCATAATGTGCAGAAAGAGTAGAAGCTTCTTAGAGAGACAGCGGCAAATTGCAAGGCGTCAGATAGCTATGAAGTCATATGTCTTTTAAGTTACGATAGCATTTTCATAACAACTTCAGGTAACAGAATTACTTGATTGTGCTATAAAATGTATGCAAAGAAAAGACATACTCCATGCTCCTTTTTCAGTACTTAATTATTTGAAATAGTCCTTAGTCCTGCTTATTGCTCATCCTATCCAATATTCCCTAACCCATAGTCTCAGTCCTTGAGCAGAACAATTACTTTGTTCTCAAAAGTGAAGCATACTTCAGTGTTGTGCAGGTTCTACACCTTGAACCAGAATTTAAAAAAAAAAAAACATTTAATTGCTAAACAACGGTTATTTTTGAAGCATAGGCATAATACCTTGTTGAAGGCACAGGTGTTCCACTTTATCCTGCAGTAATAGCTCCATATGCTTGTAGTAGGATTGAAGAGGCCCTTGGCAGACCCTGAGGGGTTCTAGACATGCTGGCCTCCTGCTGTCCCCCTGCAAAAACACAAGGAATACTCGGCTTTATTCTGTTATAATCCAGTCTGGTTTTATTAAACTGGGCCTCTTTGGATCCTGGCCAGGTAAAAGCTTCCCACTGAGAAGATATCGATCTCTCTCTCTCTCTTTCTCCCCTTCAGTCATTCTGACCTCTCTTGCTCCATGATGTAAAATGCAATCTTCTTTGCAGTAACACGGTATGACAAGAAGAGATACACCCTCGTCCTTGGGAAATATCACCATCAATCTGCCACCTTCACTGTGGCACACATTCTTCCGTCTACCTATGCCGACTCATCCAGTTGTTTCCACCCAGTTTCTCTCTCTTTATTGCTAGAAGCTTCCAGCAAAAGTGATATTGGAAGTAGGCTCTTGTGCGGGCGTTACATTTGATTTACTGATTGATTTTGTCCTTAATGGCCTTCCTCTCCTTACAACATCTATTCTTGGGTGTTTGACGCAGCCAAAGATAAAGCCTCCCATGCACTAAGTGGCGGCTGGGGTTTCCATAAACCATGCACCATTTCTAATTTCTCCACTTGTTTTTAGGAAAGGTTGCTTGATTATGAGAAAAATTGTGACACAATTATTTGGGCTAATGTTAAAATTATAATAATTGTGACTAAGCCTGGAAACCCACTGATTGTTTTTTTTTTTTTTTTTTTTTTTTTGTTTTTTTTTTTTTACTTTTAGACCAAAATAAAAGCATACTTGAATGTACCAAAATTAATTTTGATATATTTTTTTCTTGTGTGTTATCAAAACAATCTAAAGGTAAAGTTAAAACTGGAACACCAGCTATAGTCATTTTAAAACAAAAAATATATATATTTTCAGAGCGTCATGATTAGAGAAATAACAGAAGTTGCGGCATTGCTTAAGTTTACAGAACACCATTAAAAACAAATGACGCAGTGAGCTACACCGCTCATCTCCAGGTAAGATCTACGTTCCATTATTTACATGCAATAAATGTTACATAGACAAGTGTAGCTAACTTAACATTTCTGGAGACAAATTATACCTTTTACAAAACAATGGCCGTCTTTTGTTGAGGTTCGGTGGGTTTGTTTTTAAACTCTACGATCACACATTTTTCATTTGGGTGCAAAAATCCTTATTTCACTCAGATATTATGCTGGTCTTCCACAAACCTCTACTCTCACACCGTTTAAATTATTCTCCCATTGGAACTGCCTCTGTTTGTGGATAAACCTGCGATGTTCGCTCTGTTCTCTCTGGTCACTGATCTCTCTGAGAGCAACAGGCTCCAAAATAAGGCAGCAACATCAAGGTCATACCTTCATCTGAATAACTGAAAGTGTTAGCAGCCAGAGTTGTTGCCTCAATCCAAGGGAGAGCAAAGAAATCATCTATCCAAATGGAGAAAGCTAAAGTGTGAGGTGAGGTGCAGAAGTCAGACAGAAGCAGAAGATATATGGGTCACTAACAGAATATTTCTAAGCCCACACAATTTCCACCCCATCATCCCTCCCAAGTATAGCAAGGCTTAAAGTAAGAGCAGTGCAACATTTCAAAGTGAAAATAAGGATAAATGTAAGCTCATACTTAGAAAAACTCCTGCATAAGGAGGTTCACTGTAGGAGCACAGCAGTAGGACCCAGAAAAAGCGCTTGGGAAAGGCTAAAAGCAGACCGGTTCTCCACATACAAATCTGATGGGATCTCAGTGCCTTTTGTGGGAGGAAATCCAAATCCACACGGCCCAAAAGATCTACTGCTGACATCCTGGTTTCAGACTCTGCTAGGGTTTGCCTTAAAAGTCCAGCAGCACTGTCCATGCACAATGAACCGTCACTCTTTAACTTTTAAAATTTTCGGTAATCCTGATGCAGACCATGTTGTCTCTCCTGCAGCCATGTGATCGCCACAGGGTTCAATGCACAAAGATCAGCTGGAACATATTTATATCTACAGAATAGCAGATATAGAAATGCACAACAAAAGAAAATCCTCAATGGGGCCATACATAATCACAAGAAACTTTAGACTTCCTTAGTAGTCAGTGGATAATGAGAAGCAAATGCTAAGAAAACATGAACCATCTGAAAAAAGAAGAAATAAATACCTTAAGGGATTTCTTAATGCATTATACTACAATTAACAATCTTTCCATAAACATTAAAACAATGTTTGCAGGTTACTGTAAAAAGATGAGAATTAAAAACTATAAATTTTAATATGCATAATAACTCAAATATTTAATATATTAGATATATTTGCCACCAAACTGCATATATAAAGTGGTTTGCAAACTATACTGAAAAACTGTAATGGATCAGCTTCCTTTGTACATGGAGTTAAAGATTAACATAGTAAAGCATATTTCATTTAGATTCTCTCTAAGTGCTTTATTTTTTTAATTCAGGGGTTAATTACTTATTTTAGATTTAATTACTCTAAATCTAAAATCAATTAATTTTCCAACAACTGTATATGTGCCTTCTGAAAGCATATTACTTAGTATGAACTTATATTCACTGTTTTCATGCTGAGGCAAAAATGAAACAATGAACAATTTTGTATTCATTTCTTTCCTGTGAAGGGAAAAACATGGTTTTCTTTTATATAGTGCCTGGCTTTGTTTTCGATAAAAACCTCGAAAGAAGGAGGGAAAGAAGTGATCAAAAAGAAGAGCCCCAGATATGTTGCATGTGAAAAAGGTCCCTTTGGGCTGTTTCTTTCAGCGTTATCTCTTATCAGCAACCATCTGTAGAAGAGTGAGGGTGTTGAGTCACAAGGAAGCGAGCAAACACCTCACAGGACTCTCAGTGTAAAGCAAATACAGAGCAACATCTGAAGCCAAGACTGGATGAAAATGGTAAGGTTACACATGGAAGTTAAAGTGAATGCTAATTTTTTGGTTCCTACCCTTTACATTTTTGAGGGAAGAAATGATTTAAAAACTTCAATTTCTGTTTGTCAAAGGCTTTAAAAACTCAGATGTAGAACAAGTGATGTAAAAACGGTCAATGTGTGACACTGGATAAAAGTGACAAATATATGTAACGTTTTAACTTTAGAAAGAAGCAAGAGATTCAGTTTTGGGCAGATGAACCTGGCACTGCTATGTGGTAATCCTCAGAGGAAGCACAGATAGATGGATAGAGACACAATAATCTTTTTGGGGGCAGAGGACAAAATCTTAGATTTAGGAAATTGCCAGAGTACATTCTGGCCTCCAGCTTGATCCCCTACAGTCTGACAGAACGGCGGACGTGGGTATTAGAAAATCTCCGGCAGATAGGCATTTGAACGGAGGTCCTCTGAGGCCATATTTCTATTTAGTCATTTTTGACACAAAAGTAATAGAAAAAAATAATTTCTATAGAATAGACTTCTGGAGGTATTCTTTTTCTCCATATGAAATATCACAACCCTCTTCATTTCACAAATTAATAAAAAAAAATATGTTAATTATTAACATATAAAGTTTCTGTCGCTTAATTGCATCAGAACCTGATGTTTTCTGGTCGGACTGTTAAACTTTGGAATCCACTCTTTGACCCCAAAGTGGTAAAAGAGCTCCCCCTTGTGGCTAATACCAATATAACTCAGCAACCCTAACAGTAGATTGCTATTAAAGGGGAATGTTATGTAAAATCGACTCTTTTGAGTTTTATATTACGCTATAATGTTATTCCCTCATTAAAAAACATACCTGGAGTATTCCGTCATGCATCTTTGAGAAGCCATTAAATCTCCCGTGGCAGCCATTCGGACAGAGTGCCTAGCTTACTCTCTCAAAGTGCTGCCTTTTCCACAAGGCTGTAGCCTTCAGCCCTGCAGTCTCCAGCCGAGCTTCCGCCTCGCATTCCTCCCCTCCTGTCCCACTCAGTGCCACCAGACTAGCGGCAGCAGCAATTATTTCACTGAACACCTGGCAGAACTGCACTGTACTGAACTAGTCTATCAAGCTAATCAGTCAAGCTCAGAAAACGCTGAAGGCAGAGTGCAATATAAAGTTTAAGAGCTTCTTAAAGAGACAGAGGCCAATTTTAAGTACATAATCAAATTTCTTTTAAGCTATATTAGATATACAGCATTTTTATAAATGAAAACAGTTACTGGAAAATACATATTTCTCCCCCTCATTTAAAAAAATCTCTAAGACAGTCACTATATTTTAACCTATTGCTTAAAATAGCTGTAGTTTTACAATTAGATTTCACAATATGCATTTTAATGCTTTACATTTGTCTTTTGAAGAACATTTTTCAGTACTTTACTGTTTTTTTCCTATTTTTAAGACATTTTATTCTAGTTGTCCATTATATTTAGTTCAGCATTTCCTGGTATTTTTAGTCGCACTTCTTTTGTTTCTAATCTCTGTGAAGCATACTGTATAACGTATGTAAGGATTCTACATGTGTAGAGCTGGTTGAGTGAAGCTTTCACCAGATTCTTTTGAAATAATTGAATAAAAAAAACTTAGACAAAACAAGTCATTTATCTCACATAAAGGCAGCAGACCAGCTGGGGACAACATTAGCACTGAAGACAAACGCACTCAAGAAATGTTGGAATCTTTTACAGCAAAACATGTTTTTACAGATGTTGCTCCAAACACAAACAGCTGGGATGGAAGGTTACCACCTCACATACAAAGTGCTGTAGAGACTGTAATGTATTAACAAAGGTGAAAAAACTAACAGAGTGTCGCTATCATGTTTGTTTATATCTCTTCAGGACAGAAAGGTGGTGGTGAGGGGTGTTAGGGAAAAAAAAAACATCTTCATGATCTTCTTCCCTACAAGAAGGATTGCAATCATTTTTACGATAAGTTCATCCTTTCTGCTGCTGTTGCAGATGTTTCCGTTAGCAAAGTTATCGACTGTATTCATAGCTGATATGTTGCAGAGGTCTGTGACATGGCGTTATAAATGAAAGTGTTGTTGAAGGGCACAAATTGGTGGCTGATGATCTTGATTGCCTCCTGAGCAGCTGATCCTACAAAGCACAAAGACAAAATATGTTAGCTGGCATCACAGAGGAGTTCAACTGTATCAGTTATAGGCATATGGTTTGTAAACGCTTCGGGGAAGAATTTACCTCCTAAGAACGCGGAAACTGTGTGTGGCTCCGCTGCACCGTACCGACAACTGCAGGGGTTAAATTATGACTAATTACTGTCAGCTCTAACAGCTACTTTGAGCAGCCAGTGAAGCAGTGATTGGCACTTACAACTCATGGATGTAGTCATCTTTTATGTTGACATTGAGGTTGTACTCTTGCAGCAGGCTATTCACGCACAGCTTCAGCTTGCTGATGTCTTCTTCCACCTGGTAGTTATACACTCCTTTCATAAGAAAAAAAATAAATAAATAAAACAAAACAGAGAAATGAAAAAGGAGACAAAATGTTGTAACATTTCAAAAATAGAAAAAAAAAAAAGAACATGTTTCATACCTGGGTAGCGAGAGTGCAGCTGATGGAAGCGATCAACAGCGCGGAGCATGAGGTAGAAGACCATCTCGCTGTCTGGACTGTCCATGCAAGAAGCTGAGAAAAGATTTTGATATCTACAATCATTTGCTTTCACTTTATTAGCGAAGCAAAAGGTTCAAGAAACAGCTTCAACGCAAACTATATGAGCAATACAATTCTCTCAGACTTACTTATTTCATCCTTATTTACTGAATCCACGTGATATTCTTCAGCCAAAGACCGGCAGCACACAACACGCAGGAAGGCTGCGTTTTTACCTACGTACCAAAACAAACGCCTCCAGTTAGAAAACGATTTTTTTCCTGCAGGTTCAGCTAAACTATTTTGACTGATCAGGACTGAATCAAGTGCAGGTCATTTCAGATATCCAGAAAGATCTAACACGACAAAATGACATCACGTAAATTGCAAAAGAAACTGATCAGAATAAAAATAAAAAAAAATAAAAAAATTGTAAAATCTTCTCAGTGCGACTGTTAAAGAATATTAATAATTGGATCTACTAAAGTTGCTGAAGGCTGCCTTAACATGAGCAGAGAAAATATAATTCATTTCAAATGCTGAGTACAGAGAGAGTACTTACAGAACAGCTTGATGTCTCTTTCAGAAATGCTCTCTGCTGGCTGTTAAAAAAAGAGGAAAAAAACAGCAGCTAACTTAATGTTCTGTCCTAATTGAAGCAAATATTTTAAAATAAAATGTGATCCACATAAATTGAAATTGTGTTCAAGTCTGTTTGGATTAATACATAAGGCATGACAATAACTGTCTAGTTAAGTACTTGCAGGAAACGTGTTCCTACACATTTCTGATGTACCAACAGTTAGAATTTGATAAAAGCAACAGCGTAAAGATTACTGAAACCTTCACAGACACGCTTAATGCATGCTCACTTTTTTAAATCCTTAAAGTTAAACACAATAATCCTGCACAGTTTGGACATATGGCTGACCTTTCCAACAGACTGTAGTAGATTTTCAACATGCTTAGTAACAGCTGCTGCATCCTGCAGGGCCTTTTCCCTGTAACTGAGATAAAAATAAACAAAATAAAATAAATAAAAGTTTAGCCACTTGGATTCATGACCATCAAGTCCTTGTTTCTCACAGCTGGAGTCCAAATGTTCCCCCAACTTACATGTTTTGGAGATTGATAAACTTCTGAGAGTCTGCTATCATGTCTGGGATGGTGCCTCGTACAGGAAGGTTTCCACTGCCTTCACTGTGAACAAACTCTTTCACACCTCGCAGCATCACCCAGAAGGATGGAGACTAAAACAAACAAGAAGAAACAAATTAACATGCAGATCAGTTGTAATGTAAACATATATTTCTTGTGCCTTTTAACAATGCTTGCATTTACAGAGAAACAAAAAAAGAAAAAACAACAAACCTGAGCTGTGATGTTGTTACATTGTTCACTACTGAAGAGATCTTCAACAGCACTTGGAATCTGCAGAATCCAGAGACATTATTAAAAAAAAAAAAAAAAGCAGATCCAATTACGGATTGGATTTACTAAATAGAAGACAGGATCTGACACCTTTGTTGGATTTAACGCAGTGTTGACATTCTTAATAGCTTCGTCAAAGTTTTCTTCATCTTCTGGAACACCGTTCAGATTCTTCAAGATCCCTAAAATGGAAACAAAAATCAATAGAGAATAAATCTTATAAAACAAGATTTATTCTCCGTCAGTTGATTAACAGGCAACAAAAACAATCCAGGAGTACACAGGTACCTTCCCGAATCATTTGTCTGAAGGATTCCTTCTCCTTGTAATTTTTTGGTGGCTGACCATCATGCTGCAACCACAAACAGCCACAAGTGTATCAGACAGAAAACAAAACACTTTCAAAATAAAAACTGAGCCTCCGGGAACAGATGACAGAACTAAGCTCCACACCTCATTGAGCCATCTATCCAGATATTTAGCAACAATGATAATCCAAGGGGTGTGACTGTGATCCTACAAATAAAACAGAGAGAAAAGGGGAAATTGACTGTTATAAAAAGAAAAAAAAAATAATAATTTAAAAGGGCTCTTAATGTGAAAGATAACTTAAAACCAACACCTTCTTTTCCATGCTTGTGAGGTCATAGGAGTTTATGTGGTTCTTAAACTCATCAAAAGGTTGATCTAATCTGAGATCCTCCAATGCGTTGTCCGGATGAGATTCTATCACTAAAAAGAGAGGCAGCAAAGTAATAGTTTATAAATACAGAAGCAAATTAACTACAAACGATCATGTATATGTGCATGAGTAGAATGTTAATGTAGCATCATTAATCAAAATATTCTTATTGATTGTTAATGTGAAATAACAGAAAGCTCTAAGATAACGAACCCGGTCTCTTACCTGTGTGTTCCTGCACTACTAGCCTCATGTAGCCTATGAGGCCATAGGTTTTACAAACTAGATAAGGTACAGAGGCACTCCACAGAACAGAGCCGAGCCTTAAACATGTGCTGTTGACGGGTCAGAGAGAGAGAGAGAGAGAGAAAGAGAGAGAAAGAGAGAAAGAGAGAGAAAATGAGAGTTGGCAGACAGGAAATAAAATAAAAAAAACATGGCACTCATGCTGTTTTCCCAAACTAGTTGGACAACATCTTGTACCTTTCTGGCAACTGGACTCCAATGACTATTGTAAATCTGTGAAAAAACTCTGGATCATTGTCCAGAAGCTTGTCTGGGCTCTGTAGGGATAGAAAACACAAGCAAGAGTAATATATTATTATATATACACAGCATATTTTTAAATCTTTTATCATAATCTTGCTTTTTCATTAATGTAAGAACATTCTTCCAAAAACATATCTGCAATGCATCAACATCAACAATTTAAATACATTGTGTTTTTCCGAATTTCATATTTTAAGTTTTTGGAAGTTGTCAAAATGAAAGGAATTCAAACCTCCTCGACAAAGTTTCCTGACACGTCGCTGTTCAATTCTTGTAGTAGTTCGGTGGCAGCCTGTGCTCTATTCTGCAACGCCAAAACACCACTCAGAGTCAAACTTCACTTAATTTTCCTCCCTTTAACCATAACATTACGACCTGATGCATAAGCATGGACATGTGCAGAGATATACAGACAATTTGTAGAAACTGTGACAACAAGAATTTAAATCGGAAAAATCCCATGTATGCCAACCTTTCCAATGCTGTTGCTGCTCAGGAAAAAGCTGCAAGACAAAATGACAAAGATAGTTATTTAAACTGTATCTGTAATTACACATTTCATGTCAGTTGTTAAAAATAACAATAATAAATAAAAAGTCTTACTTATTTCCTACATCTTCCCCAGCAACTGTATGTCCATCTACAATGGTGAAAGCTCCAATCCCTGTCAAACATATAATTTCAGACAGCTGTTTTTGTCTCCATTAGCAGCACTCATCACAAACATAATCCTCTTACCTGGAAGCACCAGATTCTTCAGGATCTCTGTTCCAGTGGCTGTGGCATTGATGAGACATACATGTGCGTTCTCCAGAGCTTCCTGTCCATGGTCACCCCACAGACTGATGGTGGAAAACACAACAAAGACATATGATTTCATCTTACTGTATAACACCAATCATGTCCAGCCGATGCACCTTGCAAAAACAATGGTGATATCATCTCCTATTCCATTCATATTTATTTTAAGCCATTACATCAGTATTTACAGGTTGGAAAGTGGAAACAAATGGTAGAAGAAACGCTGTTTTCTCTGATTGAAGCCAAAGGCAAAACCGACATTTATCCCATCAACCTCAAAGCCAACGATGCTGATAGAGAATAAAGCAAAGCAAGCTAATGCTAACATGGAACCTCAACTTGTCTAACGACGTGTTCTGAGACTTCCGAGAATAACTATCCATGACATGTACCAACACAAAGCCCTGTTTCTTAATGAATACCAAGAAGCTCATCAAACTTACCGGAGCTGTCTGTCGTATTTTTGTTCTTTGGAGCCTTTGGTGGCTGCCATGATAGCTTTAAAATAACTTACGTTAATGGCTCTAGTTTTACTTCCGCGACGTCAGATTCGACACGAATGTGGCGGCGCGATGATCCGCATGTGCACTTTCGATAAAAAAATAATAGAGGAACAGATATACGAGAAGCACACTTTAAAAATAATTTATAATTAATATTTTTATGTTTGGACTGTATTTTATTTTAACTGGGTTGGGGGTTGGATGAAAGACTATTACATATTGTGGAAAGCATAGACAAAATAAATATTGCACAAAAGTGTATTAAAAATGTTTTATATAATTTTATGCGATTTTATGGTGAATCCAGGGAAGCTTAGTTTTTTAACATTTTAATTCGGTGGCCAATTTGTTCAACTTCCTACTCAATTCTGATTATATTTTTACCTCTTTATTTTTTCTTCCTACATTTTTAATAAAATACCTACTAGTAAAGTTTTAATGTAATTTATTTTTAGTTTTATAACTGTCTTTTCCTTTCAATTAAAATCTCTTCTATTTCGCTCAAAAATCCATTTAATTGAACTTGAGAATATTTAATATAAGGAAATTGACAAATGAAAGTGGTCCAACATTTTAGTAACATTTAAGTAAGCATTGATTTGGGGTCAGAATTTAAATATATGGCCCAAATGCATTGATAGAAAATTGGTTTGATGTTTGATGTACGTTCAAAGGATTGCAATATTTACCCCATACATCTGATGACAAGTTTGGCAAACGGTCCCTTTATGGGTCCTGAATTTGTTGAGTAATTTGAACATCCCTGTGCTGACAAGTAAATGGTGCCCACATATTGTGTATGTGAGCACATCATGTCAACATTTATAGAACATGACAAGCAAAAACAACCCCAAAGTTTTATTTATTTATTTATTTATTTATTTATTTATTTATTTATTTATTTATTTATTTATTATTTGCAGAAAATTTAAACTTTAAAATTGATTTGCTTTTGTTCTCTTAGTCTTCTGAAAAGCCTTCCAGGAAGAAATCCTGTAACCCAGAAAAGCTGTTTTTCATCTTATTTGTTTTCTACTTTTCCTATCAAATAACTGACAGTACTCAAAAAGACAGAAGTGGCCTATTATTTCAGGGTTCATTACATTTTCCCTGTCACGCTTTCTTAAATTATAATCTCTCCGTCTGTTCATAAATGGATAAGTTACCGATTGATATATTTATGTGGGCGCGAGGGGGCGTGTCACACCGGGAGTAATTGTCCGTCCCCCTTAATAAACTTCATCAATAGCTGCACCAGCTGATCTCTGTGACCGTCATTAAGTGTGACTTAAGCCGCAAACAAGGACAATGACAGGACACCACTGGGGATACGGAAAAGAGGACGGTAAAAAAAATTTCTTAATTAGACTCTGTATAATATATTTAATGATTTCAGCGTAATAAATAGTTTCTTGGCTGCACAAACAGATCCTGCTCTGCTTCTCCGGAAGGATACCTGCAGGCTGTTAAACCGGGATTAACCTGGTGCTTTAAAGGGTGACCGACCGCTGTCACTTTACCTTGAGAATCTTCTGTTGAGTTTGCCCTGGACTTCTGAGAGGGGAAACGACTAATAAATAATGCTTTCTGACCATTTTTAAGAATGAGTTGGTCTTTACTCATTTGTTTTGCACAGAAGTCTGATGATGAATTGTAAAATTTCTAGGGTAGATTTTGAGGTATGGGTTTTATTTTTGTCAAGGGGACAAAATAAAAGCCATTTTATTTTTGATCTTCGCATGTGCAGGGAGTTGATTTTATTTTATGCCTTAAATGAATTGAAGCTGTTGTAAAAATATGGATTTTATTCCCCCCCACCTCCCTCCTTTGTAATCTAAAGGTCCTTCAGCATGGCACAGACAGTACCCAGTGGCCAAAGGAAACCGTCAGTCTCCCATTGACATCATCCCTGATGAGGCCAGACGTGACAGCAGCCTGGGTCCTATTTTCTTGAAGTATGACCGGTGTACATCTCTTAACATCTCCAACAATGGACACTCTGTAGTTGTGGAGTTTAATGACTCTGATGACCGCTCAGGTGAGAATAATCTGTTTGTTGACTTTCTTATTTTCCCCTGAAGGTTTTGTCAGAATTTTTTGCCCCTGAAATAACGCAGAATGCTTTGCAAGGACAATGTTTAAAGATCACCTTGCAGCTCTTAATGGTGGTCATAGTTCAGAGATAATGTCACTCTCTTATCTGCCGATGCAAACATGCTGTAAAAATCTGTGCTGAAACCAAAGGACAACAAGTTTTGGAAAGTGCAAACCAGGTGTATTACTGGCCATAATAAAAGGCTGAAAATGAACCTCTGATTATGAGGCAGGAAAGTGCAGCTAACACTTTATGAAGATCTGTCTGCTGGACAAAGATATAATAACCTGTCGGAGATGTCAGTGGTAATTATGACAATGCTTGTTTTTGTGACTGGGTGGATGCATGATGGCCACCCTGCAATCATCATGAATGATAAGTACAGAAGCGTGGGCAGTTCCACACAGAATTTCCACATGGCAAGCAAATGTAGGGAAATAACAGATTAAAGAAATTGACCGTCAGTTAAACACAAGCAGCACCGAGTCTTCTCCAATTTTTCCCAAACTGCTTGCAAGTTGCTTCGAGACGTGAAATGTGATTTTGGGAAATTACATACTTGGAAAAGGAAAATAATTTAGACAAATTGCAAAAGTGGCATTTTAGCATTGGGACACAACACACAATCACTTGCAAAACACATGAAATTGGTACCAATTGAGTAAAGTTATCGGGATCTTTAATTTGTGTGGGGAAAAAAATAATTACATATGGCAAGCAAATAACTCAAGCAAAAATTATAATGGGTAAATGCATACAAAAAAAAATCAGGATTATTTTTTCCTGGATCATGTTTAATTTCATGTACAAATAATTATCAAAACTTTTTTTTTTTTTTTTCACGTGATGGGAGACATTTTGAGGCACATGACTTTTTATATTTAAATTAACCAGATCTTGCCTTTCTCGCATGAGCTTTTTGATGAACCCTTTATTTTGTTTTTAGATTCTACTATACATTTTTAACCTGATTTAGATTGTTTGGCTTGTTGTTGATTTTTACGCTCAAAACACAGAAAGTTGTTGTCTTTGGGAAACTAACCAGAACGGTCACAATGTTTTCATCGGTGCTAAGAAGAAAATTCTCAAAACTCTAGGTAGTAGTTTAATAAATTTAGTGATAACTACTTTAGCTTTCCTTACATTTAGAGACAGTTATTGGTTTTCATGTGCGAAAGTGTAAGTTGTTTCAGGTGTATACTTTGTAATTTGTTTCTCTGTGTTGCCTATGGAATCTGCCACAGTCAAATCATAAGCAAATTTTAAAAATTCGCGTGAGGGAACTCATTTACGTTCAAACGAGGTAAACAAGAACGGGCTGATTGTGATGGAGCCTGACTTTATTAACACAGTCCTTCCTGATTGTGGTCTCTGAAGTTCAGAATTCAACAGCATAATGAGCTTTTTGATGAAGTGCACCCAAAGGGATTGTGCAGACTTTTAGCAACAAGGAATTATGTTCCAGTGCGAAGATGCCTCTGTGTTTGTGCCAAATGTGGCTTATTTGCTTTAAAAATATCAATCTGCAGTAGGACTGAACAGTGTAACCAATCACAATTGTACATGCGCAAGATAATGTTTGCAAAGGACTGCCACAGTGTAATATTTTGTGGACTCTAATATTTCAGCTGCCATGATTTCAAACTCTTCTTAGCTGGTAATATTTTTAATGGTTCTCTTGCTGTTTAGATCAAATATAGATGTTTGTGGCTGAGGTGCCCAAGCAAAGATGGCGAACATCAAAATGGCACTGAACATAGGGAACAGTGAACAAAATTTGAGTTAATGGAAGAGTTGTCAAAATATAAAATAAAGGGAACCAGGCAGATTCACCTAAACTGGACTAATGACTTTAGATTGTTGAGGAAGACGGAGAACCTGACTTGTACAACCATGATATTCCCAAATTGAAGCTGTGGGAGGACGGAGTACGCAGAGAAAATGTAGGTCAGCAGCACAGAGATATAGAAAGATGATATACTGAGACTGAATCGGCATCATCTTCCATGATGTGTATTATGACGGTGTTCATGTAAACTGAAAACTGTAAAAAAATGTAGGTCAATGCATGTTACTGCACGGACTCATCTTGTTGCAGCTCTGAGAGAAGGTGTCAGGCTGTGTTTGATGCCTTTTTACATAGTACTCTGTTCCAGGAAGGCATTTCTATAACACTTCCTGAAAAGTGAGAGTGTGAAGGTGGAGTTGATGCCATGTGTGACTTCCAATTTATTTTTCTCACTTTCCTATTTCTGCCTACAGTGATTCAAGGAGGCCCTCTTGACAACCCTTACAGACTCAAGCAGTTTCACTTCCACTGGGGTGAAAAGGGATGTGAAGGATCTGAGCACACTGTAGCAGGAATAGGCTATGCATCGGAGGTCTGTGTTTGGATTTGAATACTTCAGTTCTTAGGTTGCTGGTAACTAAATAGACCCAGTAGACATGGGTAACATCTTTCAACTTGTACGGTAATTGAAGAATGAAGACAAGTTTTTTTGGATTTTAGTTTATTTTCATAAAATCCTGTTAATGTATGACTGCTAGGGACATGTCATCCCAGCAGAGAAAGCAGATATTTGTTCCTAATTTAGTGTTTCTGCTCATCTTTCTTTAGCTGCATTTAGTTCACTGGAATGCTGTCAAGTACAAGACGTTTGAGGAAGCAGCAACGGCTCCTGACGGCCTTGCTGTCCTTGGCATCTTTTTAGAGGTACATTTAATGCATGTCCAGTTGTAGTTTCATCCTATCATATTTTTGAAGTTCTTAAGGTGTTAGTGTTGTAAATTCGATAAATTTGTGTATTGGTTTTAGATTCCCCCCCCCCCACACTATTAAGAAACGTTGTTTCTGACAAAGCTAGCATAATAGCTTTTGCAGCTCGGTGGGTGATGATAATCAGATGGATCTGGCTAAACAGATACTGTCGGTTAAAGTGACAAATTGTAAAACTGCTTTAAAACTTTATCAGTTTTTTTTTTCTTACCCATATCTGCTGTGCATGACTTATTCTTTTAGCAGCCTTATCATACTCTATAAGTGAAAAGATATCATATCTGTCTTTAGAAAGGTTCAAATAATAATAGTCTGTAGTCTGCTTTAACTTTTGTTTCAACATTTTAATGTCACGAGCAATTAATTTGTAAAGTCTGAGTCGTCACTTTTACTTTAAATGTGGCATTTGATCCCATGGACAGTCTTTGCAATATGTTGCAGAAGACTTGGAGAGCCAACACTTATCTCATCCAGTGAATGGAAATAAAAGCCCCATCAAAAATTATATCTTTTAATCAAACCCAATCATGATCTAGCAAAATTAATGCATGCAATTTTTGTAAAAGTTTCTCTAAATACACAAATATCAGTTTTAAGAATCAGTCTGTTCTGTTAGCTAGGTGATGACCACAGATGGCTTCACATGATTACAGATGCTCTGTACATGGTGAAATTTAAGGTGAGGCTTGTATTTTGCTGCTTACATTTATTACATTTTCTCTACATACATAAGTGCATTGTAAAAGCTGTTGTTGGTGTTTATGTTATTTACTTTTCCTACAGGGCAGCTCCACAGATTTCAAAGGTTTCAATCCCAAGTGCCTCCTACCCAGCAACCTCCACTACTGGACCTACCTGGGGTCACTGACCACACCTCCCTTACACGAGAGCGTCATCTGGATCGTCCTGAAAGAGTCGATCGTGGTCTCGGACAAGCAAGTGAGGACATTCCCAACGGTTTAACTCAAAACTCTTAAATTCAAAAGACATTTGTCGTTTTTAATCCATGTCATGTCGTCCAGTAGAAATGGTGGGCCTGTGGAAAGTGGCCAAGATGAACCTTTCTTTCATTATCACAAAAAAATTATTTAGATATGTATGTAGATTTGTTGCTAACGCTTTTTGTTGTTGTTAAACTAAAATATCATACTGTGAAATTGATAGCAGTAATATGTTCATTCACATGGTGGTACTCATGCACAGCAAGATACGAGTCCAATAAGGAAATGTTTTGTTTGTAGGGAGGAAGGAAGCAGCTGTGAGCTATATAAAATTACAAGAGGAAATGTTCTAGCAACCATTTTGAATAATTTCTCTTTCAGCTTTTTGTGTACTCCTGTTTGTTCATTTGAAGGCTGGCGGCTCTCCTTTCACCTCTTTCTCTGGATCTATACAGTATGACAGCTGGAAATGAGACATTTTCAGTTTTAACACTTGTACCATAGCGCAGTGAATAAGAGGGGTACATCAGCCTGGTTCACATGTGTGTGAATGTAGACACTTTCAGCAATACAATACAACTGACCAGCACGTTTACCCACGTCTTCCTTTAAAAGGAAAAAAAAAAAAAAAGTTCAAATAATCAGGGTTTCTTTTTCTGCACTCATACTCTTACTGCTTGAAACTGCACCTTAATATGGCGCCACACAAACTGCACTCGCCTAATGGATGAAGTAATAGATTAGCTCTTTTATCATTTTAATCGCTTTTAATTATTTTATGCCTCTGCCCAACTGGATATGTGGCTATCATAGATTGGTTTATATCATTTTATCCAGATTTTTAGTGCTATAATTCAACTTGCGTTGCTATAGAAGCCTAAATATGTTGCACTGAATTTGTTGATTAAAGCTACATGCCATGTCTTTGTGTCTCCACGTGCAGCTGGGGATGTTCCGACTGCTCCAGTTCAGCGGTGAAGAGGATGGTCGGAGGATGCGCATGGAAAACAACTTCAGGCCTCCTCAGCCTCTCAAAGAGAGGCTAGTACGTTCCTCCAATTAAGTTCACCTCTGTGCATATCAACTTGTAGTTTTTGTGTGACGGGGCATGCTTTATTGCAAGTGTACTTTTACTGCCATGGTAGTTTCTCCAAAAGCTTTTTTGATCCATTTTGCACAGAGTAACATTAGCAGGAGTTAAGTTTCCTGTCGGAACAGGCATGCAGTTTGTTTTTGTTTTTTTGTTTTTTTCAGTTTGAAATCTTTGAGAATTTGTAAATGATATTTTCTAAAAGGATTTAAAAGTATCGCAAGAAATTTGTTGTCAAATTTAAAAAGAAATGAAGAGAAAAGCCTGGTTTGCACGCCAACGCCAGCAGCAGTTAATCGAAGAAAGCAAGAAACACTGTGAAATGAGTAGCAGCCAGATCTACAGGCTACCAACAGCCTGACTGTTTAGCACTGAACCTTTTATCAACTGTTTACCCAGCCTGGGTCTAAAACTGCTCTGATGTCCATATATCAAAATGGGACATGAATTTCTCAGGTACCTTGTTGATGAATATTTTAAAATGTTTCCAACAAGATCTATTTTTGAGTTATATTAAGATGTGGTGGCAATAACACCACATGACACCCAACTGAGAAGTGGCTCTTAAGTTATTATAGTTTAGTTGCAAGAGATGTAATTTCTAGGTGGCTTAATTTTTTTTTTAATAATTTATCTTTCTGAAATTTCTCTTGAAGAAAATAAAATTCTAAATATCCTTTTCTCAGTTTCCCACTTTTTTATGTAAAGAAGAGAAGTTTGACTTTTTAACTTTTGGAATATTGGTATTCAGCATGTGAGTCATGATTGAACACTTTTGAGGCCCAAAACTCTCTTAATAAAATATTAACTGACCGACTGGCACAAACAGATTTCTTCCAGATGATTTTTTTTTTTTTTTCTTGAAGCAGAGGCTGTTCAAACAAATGTTTAATCTCTCTCATAGTGGTGACAGGAGCCAGTACTGAGTTCAAGGTAATCAGTAGCCAAGTCCAAGCCCTGAGGAATGTACGATGGAAAGAAAACGCATACACTGTAGCCAGTTATTTACTAACTGATTACACAATTACACAACTTTGTTACTTTAAGTTGTCCTGGGGTTTTGAGTAAAACAAACAAACAAAAAAATTCATAACAGAAGTTGAAGAAAAGAAAACCAAACTCTGGGGGAAAAAAAAAAAAAAAAAAAAGAATTTGGCAAACAAAATGAGCAGGGAAAACATAGTTGATCATTCAAATTAGGATTTATGTAATGGCTGATGACACCAGATTAACTCAATTCACATAACTCAGGACATGCATAGCTAACTATAAGAGGATGGCAGTGAAATTTTATAAACTAAACTCAAATGAAGGAAAAGAAAATATGTCATTGCTGCTAGATTACAAAAAGGCATTATTAAAAGGCATAATTGTAAAAACAAAAAACATCTATCCCCCTATTTATAAGGAACTGGTGGTGCAGTCCAATTAACCCTCCATGTTTTTAGCTACTCTCCCATCTTTAGTTTGGCAAAACTCTCACCAATCAGGGATGGTGAGAAACTTGTGAACGAAGCAAGAAATACTGAAATCACAAACCACAGGTGAGAACTGATGAAGAGTCAAATGTTTTGTCTGCCTGCAAATCGAATTAACGTGGGTCATTATTGTGTTTGAGATGCAGGGTAAATGTACACACTTTTTAGTAGTTGCTGAGCCAGTTATTTAATAAATAACTGTGCATGGGGGTTATAATCTTCTGTGGCCACCACATGTTCATTTTAAAGATATTTAAAGGTGTATCCCATTAATGAATGGAAAAGTGCTGAAACCTTGAAAACATTGTAAATGGACATTTGAATGAAACATTAGTAAAGGCTTAATGGTAGCATTTCCAACACATTCTCACTCCCAACTCGTCACATATTGACGCTGTTGCAACACATGCCCAAGCCTCAATATGTGACAACATGGGAGTGAGAATGTGTTGGCATTTCAGCTGCATCAGTTGGCATATATTCTCTGAACAGCCAACCAAAATGTTTCTGTTATGCTTCCCTGAAACTTTATCCACCTGGAACTTGATTAATCTGAACTCTGTCCCCTCCAGGCTGTTTGTTGTTTGCATTTTGATTCCTTGTTCTGCTTATGTAAATTGTTTGCCGATTCTGAGAGTTGCTCCTCCTGCAGGTTTGAAACACATCTCGTCTTCCTTCATTCATTATCCACAGATTTTAAAGCCCATCCAACCTTTGGGGTATTGCTAGTGTTTTCGTGAACGAGGCATTGAGAATTATAATTTTTATTCATGTATTATTTTATAATGATTTGTTGGGAATGGAAAGACGAGAAACAAACAATAGCTTAGATTAAAAACAGATCAAATATGGTTGGATAATCATAGCATAACATATTCAGATGCACAGTTGTCTTAATCAGGATTGCGATCCCAGAAGAACATGAAGATCTGCGGCTTATAGTTTATAGGAAATGTCTGTGCGGCTTTATTGGGGAAAAAAGGCTGCACAGACATTGGATGAATCACCTTTGGGTGATTGTTGCTTCACTGGTGAAAACCACAGCCCAGAATATAGTTTTAAAGTTAGCCAAGTTAGCCAACTGCCTCTGGGCATCGCCTCTGTATTTACATTTTGCAAATAAACGCTGTGATGTGAATGAAGAGGTGGAAGTAAAGGAGCTCAGTGAAATCAGTTGGGAAAGAAAGTGCAACAGGAATCATGTTCTTGGAGAAAATGCATCTTTAAAGATTAAAAAAAGACAAGAAAATATTTTTAAAACATTCCGATGAAAATTAAAATGCTGCGCTAATTGTGTTAGGACTGTAAAGGACAAAGAAAACATGTTTGGAAAAAAATATAAAATGCTTAAAATGATGTATTCAAGAAAAAATATAGCAAAAATACAGTGTGGATAGTAACTAATGCTTTTGTAATTCATAATATAAAGAATAATGCAATAATGAAAACTTACGTCCTCCATGTTGGATTTGTTGGCACAATACCCAACTGAAATATTTAAGCTATACATTTCTGTGTTTGTTCTTCCTTAGGTTGTTCTGGTCATCCATGCATGCATATTTGATAACATGATATTTATTTTTCAAAAAGGAAGCAATTTCTCTTGAATGAATTTTGTGTTTTCTTCACTGAGTTAACAAATGGAGTACTGTATCTTTTTCTATCGGCATGTTGTCTTTAAGCTATAGCATTATTCGCCCAGCAGATGGCAAGATATAGCAATGTTTGGAGATTGTACCTTTGCATAAATGTTTTTGTTGTGTACAAAAAAAAAATAAATAAATTGAAATCCATATTAAAAACAGAAAAAAAATCCCATTTAAATAGGGCAATTAACTCAAAAAAGTATTTTGCTTAAAATAAAAAAAAGTAAAAAAAAGAAAAAAAAAAAACAGCAAACCAATAAAAACATACACAAAAAAATAATCACAGACTAAATCAGAATAACATTACTATTACCATAGTTATTTCTGTAATTCACAATAAGCAGACTTTCTCTTCATGCGCTTGTCTGTCTTTTGTGGAAAAACAATTATAATTTTTTTTACAACAACCTCTAGGTGGCAACATTTGTTGTGTTTTGCATTAAGCAGCTTGAACCAATCTATGTTTTACCAGCTTAGTTAATAGCAATAAAATACATATTGAAGCCACAATATTTAAAATCAAGCTTATTTAGGCAGGACAATATAATGATCAAAAGATCAATAGACTCAGTAGAGCAAAAAAAAAAAAAAGGTGTTATTTCTTCAGTGGCTGCTTTGTTTTTCTGTATTTCAATCAATAACATTTGACCTTGTCTCTGCCCTGTCAGCCTGTGTGCAACCCCTGCTGGGGTCAAAAAGGTCACATTACAGTGATGGATTTCATTTTCATGTGTTGTCTCCCTAGAATAAATACAATCAGAGTGCAGATAATATATAAAGCATGCAAATGGGTGTGTGAAGTATATTTATGAAGTATAATAAATCTAAAATAGCTTTATTGAGCTTTATTGAGACAGAGAATACCTGAGTGGGCACATCATCCTCAGCCACCAATCGATGCGCCGTGTAAGATGATATTACAGTCAGACCTCAGAAATAGAGTCAGTCACATGTATTTTTAGCAGTATGTTATCTACTTGCTTATCATAGTGACTTTTTTCCCCCCACATACAGCAAAGTCTGAGCAGCACTGTGAAGTACAAGACTCTAGGACAAACATACTGTTTCCAGCAAAAAGAAATCCCAAAATAATGTTATTTGCATTTCTGTGGAACATATATAGGTGTAAATAAAAAATAAATTAAAAACTAGATTGTGAATGTGCATGTACATTCTATGTAGAGTTTGCACCTTATTTAAGATGTAATTTTATTGAAGGATGCTGTGATGTTGTCGTTTCCCCTCTTATCACAGCTTTCTAAATTTTTAATTTAAAAAAATGAGCTTTAATGTGGAAGCTGTGACACAAAGTTGTGTGGCTTCATTATGTAACAGGCTTAATTGTTAAGTAAACTCAGTTTTTTTGCATACAATTAAGCCCCAGGTTATTCATTCCCTGACAGTAGTCTTTTTTTTTGTTTTTTAATTTACCAACATATTTCTTCTTATGCTCTGCAGAGGCCAGGCTCCAATTTAATAACGAATCCGTGGTGGAGGCTGCAGACTGGGGAGCTGGCACGGAGGCCTCGCAAGCTCAAACACTCTGAACTCATAAGCAAAGATAAATCAGAACTAAAGTCAAAATCTAGTCCAACAACCAGTGAGCACATGCCAAAAAACAAAACAAAACAAACAAAAAAGGTCAGTGTTTATAAAGTCACAGTTAACTTAAGCTTTTGTACACAAAATATAACCAAAAATACACGCAAAGCATTATTAAATGCTTTAGGAACACATTTTTTCTCAAAATTGTTTATTTTCTTTTAATGGTGTCATCTTTTACTGCAGCTGCAGACTTGAGGACTATTAATGACAAAACTTTGAATCCAGGTTTTTGGGCTCTCGTTGTGAGCGCTGTTTACTTGGACCAGCACAGTCTTATGCAAGAGCAACACTGTGACCACTTAATCTTATTACTTAACGAGATTATTGTATTAATCACAAAATTTGATAAGAAGGACATGATGCATCTTTTATTGTGACGGTGATGCAGAGGTGCGTGTGCTACAGTCCTAACTTTGTTTGACCCGAACTACAAATCTGACCTTCACGTCCACAGAAAAAGCGACGTAGTTACAATCATCTTTTCTCATCACTACACTTGAAGAGAGGATGCTGAGCTCCCGAGTCGTTAAATTTTTCCATACTGCCAAAGGTACAGATCCTATCTGACGGAGGACGCAGCCATGCTGCGGTTGCCATGGATTCAAACAGCACACAAAACACCAAACAAATGCTTTGGCCAGCTCATATCGCCCCTACTTGTCCATGAGCCAGTGATGCATCGCCATCACCCTCTCAGAAAATAAAATCGTACTATGACAATATCTGATGCCTAACTCTGCCCTCCACAATGGCACGTGTGGTTTTCTCTTTTCATGATGGAGCTTTATTTAGCTTTATATCTGGGCTCGTTCCGTGAGGACACCTGGCCATGTCCAAATCAGACAGAAAAACACACGTACATCGCCTGCGTTTGATGATTTGTGGCCTTCATCGTTGCTCACGGTTACGTTTGAGATGAAGCTATGACAACTTGCCAAACAGTACACAACATTTCAGGGTTATGTATATACACCAGAAGTAATAAGGGGCCTAAGCTATGGTGGCCTTGTTTTACTCGGTGTACTGTAAATCACTGCTGAAGGAGGAACAGAGGTAAAGAAAACAAAGCTTTGCTGTCACGGAAGAGCGGTCACAATCTATTATCCAACACATTAGTGTCAACTTATATACCATAAAAGCTGTTATTTATGTAGCCTTTTATCTGAAAACCCTATTTTTTTTTCAGCCTCTGTTTCTATTTTTGACCTCAGATTATCAGAATACACCAGATTAGTGCAGGATATGACGGCGCGTCCCGATCTCTGAGTTTAGGTCATGCCAGTGTGGGGTTTCCGAGGATTCAGCCATGACATATTCTGAGCGGGAAACACCTACAAGGTCTTCAGAAAGCTCAAATGTCTCTACTCAGTGACCCTTACAGGCTACTGAGTCAGTCCGAGAGCTGGTGTTTGCATTGTGTCTATGGAAACTCGCACAGCCGGCACTGCATCAGATCTCAGTCGCCCCTATTTATTTCAAACACGTCTGCTTAAAATCAGCGCTGCTCCTGCTTGGCTGGCTGAGTAGAAATGCAACACTGACTCCACAAGACTTACCGGTCAGAAATATAGAAGCATTGCTGGTGTTTCAATCACATTTGAAGAGGTCATGTAAACCTTCACTCACAGAAACCCATTATTATAATAAACATGAAAAACTGTTCAGCTTCACAGGTGTAAATTATTAACAGACCAAACCTTTTTAGGCATTGTGTTGTCATATGCCATTTTTAAATATATTTTAACTCTGTTGCAGAAATGTTTCAGGGCCCAACATCAATCTGTCACTGGTTTATATGGAAGACTACAGATCTTAAAAATGGAAATAAGTGATTTGGGTAATTTATGCTTGTGTAGGTGTGAATGAACTCCATAACCCTTTAAAGGCAAACAGGTTCACAATTATTAATATTTTTGTTGTTTTATATAGGAGAACAGTGAACCAAGTAGACATGTACGGGAAACAAAATAAATATTTCTTATATCCAAACCTCTGTCACATTTAACAAGTTGAAAATTCCGTCTCTTCTAGTGAGCAGCTGTATATAGGATTATATAGGTTGCTCAGTCAGGATTGACTCATGGTTGCCGAAAACATTACAAGATCGACTGATTTTAGTGATGTAGCGGGTGTTAAATATTGAATAAAATGTCGTGCTATATGACTGGCTTTATTTTCACTCTTACATTTAACTTTATGACACGCAAAATTACAAGTGGATAGCCCATATTATCTCCAAGTGTGTTTTGGGTAAAACCCGTCACCAGCCGTCCACCAACGTCATCGTCAATCACTTGGCAACAGTTGGCACTAAATGCTAGTTTACGGACTAAGTTAGCATGAGTGGCGCTTCATGGAGCGGCAAAGTGAAAAGGATAGAAAAAAGAAAGCAAGGAAAAGCCAAAAACTGGACGCATGTTTTGTTCGTCGTCTTGGAGATGAACCGGACTTTTCTGTTGGCAGCGATTCAGGCCCGCCAAAGCTGCAGGCCCAGCCAGGGAGCCGGGCTAGTTACAGGTAGCAAATCTAACATTATTCGCAATGTATGAGTTAGCTGTGTAGACTGATTGAAAATTGTGCTGAACCGCTTTGAATTTGTGTTGCTTCATCATTAGTGAGCAGCACGTAGCCTGATGTTTTTGGTGTTCTCTTGGTTTGTTGTACTTCATGTCGGTTTGATGGACTTCAGAATGACATAGCCGCTCTCTGTGGCGGTAAAGCTTGTAAGCCCTGCTGTTGCAGGCATGTCTATATTGTTATATTATCATGAGCTTTATTATGTGGGTATAAAGGCCCCAGTCATTAGCCCCGGCTCTGGCCCAACGCTGACTTGTCCCGCTAAGTGTATCCCTTAATATGTATTTTGTTTATCTGAGGTCTGACAGCTTCACCTTCCTCCTTTGTACATTAAATTGCTTGTCTAGCTGTACTCAGTCGAACCAAGATGTATTATTGGCAGTCAAATAACTATGGCAACTGTACAAGTTTGAAGATTCATATGTCTTTGAGATTTGGGTTATATCACCACATTCATAAATAAATCACAGATTGATGTAATCCCCAAGTTATAACTTGATTATTTCTTTTCTGTCCCATTAACACAATGATAGCATTGTGGTTAGGATGGGGCCAAATAGTTATAATGAACAACTACCCAGCAGAGTTTGCTGCAAATGCTGCCTGATACATTGATACCTTTTCTAGACATCCCAACTAATATTAAATTGCAACCTCAACACACCTATGAGTGGTCTGAATGTGAATCTAAATACATCCAAATTGAATGCAAATTCACAAAGAAGTTAAGATATTCTTGGACTCACACCTTTTGCATAACGATTCATAATATCAAAACATTATGATCTAATTGGGTTGCACTTGAGTGCAGTTGTTAGCACTTGGTTCCCTTGCAGAAAAGAGGTCTGGGGTTCAACTCCCTGCCTGGGAGCTTTTATGTTCTCCCCTGTAAGGTGTGGGTTCTCACAAGATCCTCTGGCTTCTTCCCATACTCCAAAGCTAACTCATTTTAACTCCAAATTGCCTTAGAGGTGTGTGTGGTTGCATGGTTGTTTGTCCTGTCTCTTTCTGTGATGCCCTGTAATTGACTCGTGACCTGTCCAGGATGTAGACTGTGGATATCAACGCCAAATTTTAATGACTCCCATCGCTTTCTTCTTTTATTTGAGCTTTTGGTTGACAGACTGGGGACGAGAACCGAGGACCAAGCTAGAAAAAAATCTCTACATTTTTCTTCCAGCGTAAACTTGATAAATTTTTTGTTTCATTCCAGTGCCTGAACACTTTTCGACTCAGGCTGTATACTTTTGCCACAGTAAGCTAAGCTATGTGGAAAATGTTGATTGTAAGGCTGTCAGGCCTTAATCCAGGAAATCCCATTGAAAAGTGATCCGATAACTTTACCGTTCTCTCCGAGACAAGCACATGTGATCATCTTCATGTCTGCGTCTCTGGACTGTGTCCGAAAATAACACAGTCCTCGGCCAATTTGATCCCAGCCGCATTGACTATCTGAAACTCCCACAACCACCTAACACTGACACATTCACACACAGGGGTCAGTTATTCACCCCAAGCATCACAAGTTTCCAAGGTTCCTGTCCCTGAGTTCAGCTGGGTCAAAAATAGCATCTGTTAGCCTTTTATAAACCAGAGTGTTTCTATAAAAAGCTCCTGGATGACCAGAAACCGTAGCTGAAACCCCGTCGCCCTATCTTTAGCTTTATTTATGTCCTGGTGTTGACAGCCCCCACTTGCGAAGCTTTCCAGTCATGGTCACATGTGTGCCGAGCCCTTGGCCCACTGCTGGAAAGCACCAAGGGGTGAAACGGTAATCAGTGGGCCCATGGCACTGCCAGCCTGCGTCCCTCAGAGAAACAAGCCGCCTAACAGCTGCTGAGTTAACAGCTTGATGGTCCCGCTCTCAGATTCTTTCCATCTACTTAGTGTTTATGGAGCTCTCTTTTGATGACAGATAAGCATGTCCTCTATTGTTAAACCCCGATTGACATTATTACAACCGTCACATGCAAGAACTATTGTTAAATGAAAGGTGTAAAAATAGAAAGGTTTCCAGTTGTGTGCTTTATTTGACTTATGTGGGTCACGTTTTGCCGACCTATTTTTTTCATCTTACGGTTGAACTTTGCAGATGGAGCAAAGGTGACTGACTGACTAAATTCCTGGGAAGCATGATTTCTGTCACTTTCTCATAAGTGCATTCGACATGTGGCACAGACAAACTTAGGCACAGACATGTGTAACATTTATTGTATGAATGTTCACATTGTAAATGATTTATGAATAACAACTCTAAATTACTTTAAATTAGGTCAAATTAGTTCAATTTTGTTTGTTACACTTCAGAAAAAATGTTGCCACTTCTTGAGAAGTTCGCTGGTAAATTGCTCTGCCTGCCGATCTGTGAGGGTAGCGGTGTAGTGGAGATTTGCAGTCATGTCTCACTCTTCCCATCTTCAGATAATATGGTTCAGTTAATGTGGAACCATAACTGACTTAATGAGCCATTTGCAGATTCACTATATCGGCTGTGTGAACTTAGACTTGCATGGCTCAATCTTTGAGGGAGGTATGCTACCAGGATCAACCAGGTAGGCCTCCATGAAACTGGAGGGTACATAAAAGAGACTCTGTTCCACTAGATATTGAAATCTTAAGGTATTGTTCCATAACCTATCCCTGTATAAAATCCCTCCAAACTCTCTGCTGTGTTCTTTTATGATGCTTTTTATGTTCACTAATAAACCTATGAGGCCAATTAGGCTTTATTGCAGTAATAGAGTAAAATGGTTGTTTTCAAGATTGTAGTACTTAAAGATTCAGTATGTCATATAAAAACATGTTTTCACATTTTAAAACTGTCACTATGTCATGATAGTATCAGACAGATAATCTGTGAAAATGTAGCTCCTCTGCTTCCTCCCAGTGCTAACAGCAGAAACTCACAGCTCGATCAGAAGCAAAAAATCAGATCCAGAAGGAAGGTCTTAGTGCTGTCAACCATGCTTGTATATGTACTGCTCATACCCTTCCTGTTGTTCTCTGCTGCCTGCCCTATAGAAGAGCCTGAAATGAATGCTCAGGCTAGTTAGCATGGTCAGCAGATAAACAGTTTTCTTGTAATGCTAAGTTGTTTCTCACCATTAGCACATTGAGCAGTGTGTACATGAGCTTGATTGACATTGCTAAAACACTTCTCCTGGCTCTGATTGGTTGTTTTTGACAAGGAGCAGCTCTGGGAGGAGGTGAAAGACCTTGAATTTTTTTTTCACATTCCATCACAACATAAAGACAGTTTTAACAAATATGTAAAAAACAAAAACATATTTCTTATAAAAGTTAAATACTACAGCTTTTATATAGTGAAACTAGTGCATTGTGTTATTCTATTTTGCCATTTGGGCTCAGGTTCTTGACTGACCATAGGTCACATGGGTTTTGCAACAAGTAAAACATCAGGATATATGTTCATTTTCCTGTTGGTAATGTTTCTAATTTTGCATTTCTAGGACTTACTTTAACCAGTAATTTGCATGTTTTATGAAATAACTGAAGCACAAAACATGGAACCAGTCAAAGTTCGAATACATGTAAACTTATTGAAAAAGAGGTTTTACCTGTTGGGCCAGATTTCAATCATACAGCAATCAGTCACAACAAGCAATGTAAATTAACAATTTAAAACTTTAACAACCCAGCATGTTCATATATCATTGGNACTTTGAAAATCATGCCAAACAGGAAAGAAAATATATTTGAACAGATTTAATGTAATTTTAAAGACATTTTTGAAACACTAATTGAGTTTGGACAGTCGCACCGCATGACATTTTGACCCTTCAAAGACCCCAAAAATGGCCAAAAAAGAACAGCTTTTGAAAGGCTCAATAATGTGTTTATGTGGGAGATATATTTATGGTTTCTTTTTATGAGTTTAAACCTTTTTTTAACTGCAAAAAGTAGAGCCGGACAAAAAAAATTGGGCGTCACGTCTTTGAGCCGTCAAAAAGTTTTCTTTATTATACGTTTTGTCAGTATGTAGCTTTAACTTGAACCTTTGGCTGAATTTATTACAAAATCCAGGTAAAACTAGATTTGCGGTCAGGGTAGAGAGGCTTCAACTGCTCAGGCTCTTCTGACTGGAACGATCTTGTTATTTAAACTGTGAATGAATCAGGTTTTGATGCAGCAGACTTAGCTGTGACTCCTGATAGCGAAGATTAATGGGTTAGAGAACATAGTCTCTTCTCTTCATATTAAAGGAGACACAGAGGAGAAGGATGAAGAGCCAGTATGACTCCCTGTGGAAAAACTGAGTGTGTTTCTTCTCCTCCTCCCCCCTTTTCCTTTTTGTTCCTCTTCTTCTTTCGTCTCATGTGTTTAATCAAGTTCAGAGCAGCTTTGCCCACACAAGGACAGTAGGTTTCATCCCACTCAGGCATCAGTTCATGACTGATGGCAGAAGCTGCGTTCGCAGTGTAGGTGGACAGTGTGTGTGCGTGCGTGCGTGTGTGTGCGTGCATGTGTGTGTGTGTGTTTGTTGCTAAACTGGGTCCTCATGACTGAGGACTAAGGTTCTGCTGGTGCTTTCATCAGGTTTCTTTCTGAACCATACCAAAAAGACCTGGTGGTCATTTCTGTTATTCTCTCACACTGATCTGTGTATTGATGTATTGAGTCTCAGGGCTGCTATTTATGGGAACGGGGTTGCCAAGATATGTCAGTGTTCAATATGTGTGGGACGAATGAGTCTGAAAGTAATGGATTACACATGGGGTTTCGTGATGTGAAATTAATTTTTTCTTCTTCTTCAATGATATTATATAATATAGCTTCTATTTTTACATGATCACTCAGACTTTTAAGTCCATTCTCTTATAATATACCAAAAAAAAAATGAAAACATTTTTCAGGCAAGATTTAATTTTTTATTTCTTTTTTTTTTAATGTTTTCTTTCTGTTTTCAAATTATTAGACTCGCTCGCACAACACATCCTATCAGTTTTCTTTCATAACCTGTTAGTTTGACATCTATGCAGTGGGACAAAATGCTTTTAACAACATTCTTTTCAGGCACTTATTAAATTTATTAAGCAGTATTGTATTTTCCACTCCATCCCATAATCTCTATGATGGTTTTCTCCTGCTGCAGTGGACTTAATGTTAACTGTGTCTCCCTTTCACATGACTTGATCCCATTTGGAATAATGACCTTATCTGTGTTCTTCCTCTAACCTGAGATTCAAGGCCATTCAATGAAGTTTGTGTTGTCAGATAATTTAGATAATCTAGAGAGTTACGTCCCTGCTGTTTTAAAAAGTGACTGAAACCAAGTACAAAGAAAGTTTTGTATTTGTCGCTCCATTTTATGATTAGACTATCTCAGAAAATAAAAAACAGACAGGACGAGTTTGTCTTTCATTTAATTTATAAAACATTTCCTGCCAGTGTTTTGTCCTTAAGCCTGACTCACACTGCAACCGTCAGATTTCTGTATTAAAGGACACGTTTCCGGCTCTTCTGATTACGTAATTTGTCTGAGAATGGCTGCCACTGATTAGGTGACGTGTCCTAATTAAATACATGTGTTTCATTAAAAAGCTGCTAGATGTTAAGGAGGGTAGGCATGTTAACACTTTGCCAAATAGTGCTAAGCGGTTTCTGGTGGCTGTTGTAATTGCTTTTTAGACTAATATGTCACAGTTTTATGTTGCCGAACTGATAATTCTTGCCATTATAATAATGTTTAACAGTATAAAGTGAAGTATGAAAGTGCATAACAAAGACCTTTTGAACCATAGAATCACTAATACATCTGCACTGATTTAGCTTCTACTGCTTTTGAAATGCATCAGTGTAACACCTACACACCGCTAAGTGTGAGGGAGTTAAGTTAATTGTCATGTGTGAATTGCAGCTGATTCTTGAATCAGATTCGGGTTCATTTCCAGCTTCCTGTTTTGATCAATTCTGAAATGTAGGGCTGATAATGGTTTCTGAGATGCCATAAATAGCAGGAGTGACGCACACAGTCTGTCAAATGTCCATTTTATTTGACAAGCTGTTTTGCCTGTTTTTCCTGTCTGGAACATCAAATTACTGTATTGAATATATAAAGGGGAAAAAAATGTCACAAAACAATGACCCCTTTCTTTATGTGGGTTTTTAATGCAGATATTTTAATTCTGGTGTGCATTTGCTTCACCTCTTTTATTTGCAATAACGTAAATGTCAATAACATGCTTTGATGCGTCATGGACGGATAAAGCAAGAATAGGTGTTAGTTGAAAATTTGTTTGTCTTTTTCAGAAAAGAAGATGGAAGAAATAACTGGATTTTGAATGGATGCTTGTGTAAAATACAAATAATTTTAAGATGTAACACATTTTGTAGTTAAATTTTTACCAATTTTTCAAATTTTGACTGATAGTGGCGACTTGGATGCTTCTCAGTTCTTTATGCTAACTAAAGGAAGGCAGATGTGTGATACTGTGATTAGAGTACAAGTCAGAAAAGCATTTGCATTTTGATTCTTGCTTTGTTTATGGCTGGGTTAACTAGAGAGCAGTCAATAACGATAAACTTACCATAATGTAAACTCTGTGTAGCAACCTGTTCATAACCAGAATATGGATGTGACTGATTTAATGATGTGCAAACAGTCAAGAATGAACATAATCAGCTCATCATGGCAGCTGTTAACACATGTTAGTTTATGCAGTCTGGGTTACTGTCCTACAATTTTCCAGGTATTTTTTTCAGATGAGTTTTTTGATTTTTCAGATATTGAATTTCCATGTTGAAATGAATTGAACCAACATTAAGCTCAGAGCTAATGCTTAGCAAGCTAACGTGTGAAAAAATGCTTAACAGTCAACAGAATCAGGTTTGTAAATCAGGTTGAAGTTGCTGCTGTTATTGGGCGTTCTATTTCTCCAACGCCACGTTTGGTTAAATAAAATCATGAGCTTATTTTGTAATATTTCAATGTTTCTTGACTGTGTAACTTTTAAGGATCAACTTGCATTTAAGGTATGGACATAATATGAATAAAATAGGCTAAAAAATAGGCTAAAGATTTTGAGACATCTACAGGATAGGCTTTAGATACTACCACAACCATTCAAGTCAGTGCCTAAGATCAATATTTTTTGCCAGAATGTATATTGAAAGTTCATCAAAAGTTGCAATTCCATTACAAATAGTAAAGGTGTTTTGCATGCATGGTACATGCAAAATCTATTTATTTTTCCTTGCTCAAGTACCACTTGTGCTACTGCAATCAGCATTTCCAGCTTCTCACTCCAGCAGGGCTAATGTTATCAGAATCTTGTGAGAATCACAAGTCAACTCTACTTGACCTATATCAAAAGGTGAAAAAAAAGCTGAGACAAACAATCCCCCGAAATCACAAGAACCTCTTGTTTGGTACCCACAGTGAGGCCAACATTTTGCTCCATTAAAGAGCAGTTCCCGTAAAGATAGGCAGCTGGAGTGCATCAGACACAGTTATGTAACTTAACACATCAGCAATCTAAGTCTCTGCTTGGCGGCACCATTCCTGTTAGTGTCTGAGCTTATCTAGCACAAAGGAAAATCCTTGCAGCTTGGTGACACCACTCAACTGGTCTTTCATTGGGATTTTGTATTAAGTTGCTTACAGTGCAAGGTGAAACAACTTGCAGCACTTTAGTTTTGTGTACATTTTTATCCAAATAATAGTAGAAAATAAATAAAACCACACAACATATGTTTACATGCACTTTTAATTACGATTTGACGATTTTCTTTTAGACGTAGATTGTCACAACAGCTATAGCTTTATTGCACCCCTCCTTTCACGTTTACATCGGTGAGAAGCAAATCGTGTTCAATGCGTCCGTCTGTTATTTTTGCTTTCAGTCAGTTTTAAAGTCAGTGCTTGATGTGGTTTTAGGGATTTCGTGGGTGAAATTTAATTTATTGTGATGCAGATCTAATTAGAAGCGACGGAAGAAGGAATAATTTTGAGTTTTAGTATTCACTGAAGTGCAGATGTTTGCATTTCTATTCAAATAAACGTGATTGCATTTTGCGTTGTATCTTTTCTTCTTCACTTCTTCTTAAAGTGAAACATTCTTTATAATGAATAGTAGGATTAGTTCCTTGGTGAAACTAAAAACACTCCTGTGTGGTCGTCCGTTGTCACAGCTAAAGTAAACCGTGTCAAAGAACAAATCAATAGATTAGTCTCTGCTCAGTTTCTTTGAAAGCTCTGACCAGATAGTATTCTGGTGGTGTTTGTTTAGCAGAGAATGAATGACACAGACAAGCCTGATTTCTGTCATTCTGTTGATTCTCTAATGATTTCTTACATTAATCATTTGGAAGTGCTCTCTAATTGCGACTCGGAAAGAAAGTTCGGATTTATATTTGAGTAACGACTCAGCTCACGTTCAGAGCAAGCTTCTGAAATTTCACTGGGAGTCTTGTCGTGTTTGCCATCAAAGTGAATCTGTGCCATATTAAAACAAGCCCAAAATAGTCAAAGCTGTGGGGAAACTCACTCCACAGGGAAAATGAATTAGGAAAAACACTTGTCTGCATTAGTAACTGAGCAGTGGAAAACAAGTCAGCCCCAGTGGGGGAAAACCGGTCAGTGCATCACTCTTTCTATCACTAACCCTCTCATCCATATGCTGTGAATTTTCTCTCTTTCTCAAGCTACTTGAAGTGATTGCAAATCTTGCCCCCAATTTTCTCTGTAACCTTTCACCCTAAATCAGTCATTTGAGCCACCTCCGTTCTCTGAAGTGGAACCCAAGAACAGGAACCCATCACGGCCGAAGTTGGAGGCTTATTACCTCCCAAATGTAAGGTTTGACCCCATGTCACGAGTTAATCCCTTCCCTGCTCTCTCATCTCCCTCATGGTGCTTTTCAGTGTACAGTTCTTTTTTTCTGCTTGGAACTTGTTTTGACTGGAACGGTTAGTCCGAGATAAAAATATCCTAATATAAAGGGACAGTGTGTGTGTGTGTGTGTGTGTGTGTGTGTGTCTGTGTATTCCGTCAGCAGTGTTGTTTGTACGTGTGGTGAATCAGTGCTGATCATAACAAGTGTGTTTGACATGAAGAATATGTAAATGCAGTTATTTTTGTAGACTTCCATCTATTCCCCGTTTACTAGAACCCCAACTCAGACATTTGATAAGCCGATCAGGAAATGTTTGATGGTTCTCAACACACTTTGCTAATTGTAAAGTAGAATCATTTGAAGATAAAGCAAATGATCTGTACATCGAAGAAATCAGCTTTTGAATCTTCCTTGACATTCTTGAATCCACAGCATTCTGTAAAAGGAATTTGCTTTGTTTTGAATTTGATTGTTTTATAAATCTAGGATTATGTGTGTTTAGCCAATGTTACACTAAGGGTGCGTTCACACTGCAGCCTGAAGTGACTCAATTCCGATTTTTTGGCAATTCCGATTTTTTTGCCGGGGCTGTTCACACTGCCAGTAAATGTGACCTGTATGCGTTCTACAGTCTGAACGGGCAAACGACCTGAAGTGTCCCGCATGTGCAGTAGAGGGCGCAATAGCGTCAGCGTTCTCAGTGTTCTGCCAACTGCCATAAAAAGAAGAAGTGCTCAGTGTTTGCGGAAGTAAACATGGAGGCTAACGGTGGAGCTTAGCTTACATATTTGAAGTTGTTGTCCGGCCGGAGCAGCATATTAACAACTTAATCCTCATATAATCCGTCATGGTTGTTGTTTTTCTTCCCACTTGCGCATATCAGGACGCAGAATAGTGAGATTTGTTGAGAATCAGTGACGTTCAGTTCGGATGAAGGCGACCTGGACGTTAGGTCGCATTTGAATCGGATACGAGTCGGATATGGGTCACATTCGAAAAAGAATCCGACCTGTGCTGTTCACACTGCCATGAAAAGATTGGATACAGGTCGCATTACGTCAAAAAAATCAGAATTGAGTCACTTCAGGCTGCAGTGTGAACGCACCCTAAGAGGTGAGGTGTGGAAAAGAGAAGTCATCACTCAGACGTAGCTGTACAGCAAACAGCTGGTTTATTGGCTTTCAGGCATCACAGCAGCTTGCAAAGTGACAGAACTCCCATTATTGTCTCTGCTATATCCAACAGTACACACACGCACACTTCTTGCGTAGCTATGACTATTATTGTTTGCTGCATCTCATCTTTTTGTATGGCTGCTGCTGCTGTTGTTTCTATTCTTGTGGTTGATGAAGATGATGTTGTTGTCCTGGTGGTTTCACGACACTTTCCTTGTTCCTGTTGTTTTTTTTTTTTCTATTAAATCCCTTGCCTTGCAACCACTCATTGGTTTTTACTACTCTTCCATTGTTTACTTCTGTCACTGAGTGTATTTTGTTCTATTCTGCTACTAGTTTCCCTTTCCTTGGTGAAGAAAAGTATCCCCAGCAAATAATGTTGCCACCAGCATGTTTCAATGATCATTAAACCTATGTGGTCTGGGTAATGTGCATATTTGTTTTGTACTCCAAAGACTTCAGTTTTGCTCTATTCTGACCAGAGTCCCTTCTTTGATGTGTTACTGTGGCCCCTTCAAAGCTTGCTGCAGACTGCAAACAGTTCTGAAATGTTTCTTTCAATAATGGTTTTCTGTGCCTTTTTTTTTTTTTTACTCGCACTCTTACATAGAGGCCAGATTTATGGAGCTTGGATATGAACTGTGAATCTTTTTGTGTTTTTCTGAAGCAGGGCTAACAATCTGACTGCTGTGTTTTACTCAGGAGTGTCCAAGCCTAACAGAAATGTGGTCATAGCAGTGTTAATGGACATGTATGTGAACCTCATTTCACAAAGCTTCACTGTTTGTCACTGAGAGGTCATTGTTTGGTTGGGCAGTGTTATTCAGTGGACCTTCAGTTCTTGAACTATTTTTAGCAACACTTTTGTCTGAATATAGCTCTGCCTGCCTGTTAGGTCATCTCGGTCAGCATTTGAAAAAAGAAAAAAAACAACCTTAATTGCCAAGACCACAGCATACACCTAATGTAATTTTAGAGTTCTCGCTGTCTTATTAGATTAAAGGTTTTAGGATGTGTAAGGAGTGACAGCTCCAGATAATAAACTAGAACCTGCGAAGATGTAAGTTTGCTGTGAAATGTATATACAAAACGGATAAAAAAGAAGACAAAAGCTATTGTTTAATGATGGCACTATTTGCAACTTCTGGAATGGTTTATTACAATTAAAATGTGAAATTCCACACAAAATTACACTAATTACATGATATTTATTTTGATTTCTGAATTATTCTACAGTGTATTGTAAATACAACAAAATAGAAAGCGTCATCCGTCAGCTATGCGTTTGTAAGATGTTAGCTACAAACGAGTGAGCCTACTGTTTCTGGAAAATAAATTTATGTATAAGGTTAAATATTTTTAAGAATAATTTCTCTTTTTAAACGTTTCTGTTGTATTCTTGTTGTTCTTCACATTTTTCATAAGTGCGGCTTCATACATGTATAAAATATCTCAAAGCAAAGCAACACTTCTATAGGAAAAAACAAGAAAAAAGACAAAAAGGCAAACATAAGTTACAATCATGTCCCAAGAATATGGCGTTAACACACCGCATGCATTGAATAGAACTAAAATATTTGCAATGGACTTAAAGCAACATTTCTACATTGGTGCAGATAGAGTGAAGACAGTAATTATGTACAATATTCATTGTAGTTAGATGGATATCTTCAGCGGAACCCTCTCCTGGCTGGTTTTGCTCGGCTCTTTGGGGTTTTGATAGGACAGTCTGACGAAAATAACAATGAGGATGATTCCTAGAACATAAACAATACTTTTACAGTTTACTGGTCTGTGAAGCATTCATCACGTATATGCAATATTGTTTTATTTTACAATTACAGGTTCTATAATGTCATTTTCTGAATGTTATATCATAAGTATGATATATCTATGACATTCAAACCTCACTGCTCACCTATGACTGCAAAGGTGCCAAGCAGAAGCCCCACTGTAGACTGGATAGTTGGCATGCCCTGCAGCGGCTTGGCAGCTATTTTGCAGTTTCCTCTGACGTTGCAGGGACACACTGTCACTAAAGGGAGAAACATAAAGTGTCAACCAGAGAAACACAACCTTTTCTAGTAACATAGTAAAACACGGCACACAACAATTAGTCTGAAAATGGTTTGAGTATACTTCAAGACGTATTATATTTTTTAAATTGTTGGCAAAACTAACAAAAAAAAGGGCCACATAATAACACACTTGGTGTGTTAGTGGGGAATGTTGAAAGAATAGTAATTTCTCTCTAGTGAACTAGTATAAATAAAGAGAGAAAAAATAAGAATGATAAATATAAGAATGAGAGAATGCATTATTAGAGTCAGTCAAAATTTATCAGCCACAAAAGAGACGGTCAAAAAATAACGACACCTTGTTCTCTGAACAGTGTCCTTAACTCCGGATGTATGATTATGTAAATATCTGGTGTCAGCAAGATTAAGATTAGGATTGGGCACAGCGCAACCTTAAAGAGAGCAGTGCAGTCACAAGTCTGGAAGGAAATCATTTGTGCTTTTGCATCATGAATAAACAAGAACAGAGAGAGGGCGAGGAGAAGCGTTCACACAGAGGTTCATCGCTTTTGTCCCTCACGCTCCTCGTGACTCGCATGTGAGCGTTACCTGGCAGGTTTATGAAGGTGCTCCGGGGAGGAGAGCTGCTGTCAGAGATAGTGAAAGGCACCATGTAGACCTCAGGGGGCAGGTTGGGTATGTTTAATGACAAGTTGGTGTGAGTATCTAAAGAAAATAAGACAAATGATTAGTGTGTTGTACTTTTGTTTGATAAATGTATCTCAGATTAACACGTAACTTATTACATTTCAATTACAATAGAAATATTAGAGGAGGAAAAATAAAGCAATCAGTGTATCACTTGACTTGTTAATCAAACAAAAAGCTTTATACTAAGAATTTTATTAGATTAATAGCAACATAAAAAAACCCAAATAAATCTAAAGAACAATCATTCTGATTTTACTGAATTCACAGCTCCTTCACAATATTAAAGTGCTATTTTCTGCTAAGGTAAATAATGTTTAAAATATTTTCTAAATGTGGACAATCTACCGTTCAAGAATTTACATACAAGCAATCCG